>NW_022987792.1:1452640-1656810 GCF_902827165.1 Trematomus bernacchii | reverse complement strand
TAGAGTTTCCATATACAACTCTAATATCAGCAGATGGCTTGCATACATGTATCTCATAGCAGGAGAATGTCTGCATTCACACACAATACCTATTGACAGTATACTCCGGTGATTTGCCGGTCAGTCGCGAAACGTAATTACATTATAGCTGGCGTAGCGATCTAACACACGGAGCTAGAGCTAGTTTCGGTCAGAAAAAACATTTTGTGATGCTACGTTGCTAGCGTTTAAATATATCAACTACAATGTCAGCAGATGGCCTTACATGTTTGTCATGGCAGGAGAATGTCTGCAGTCACACAACGGAATACTCATACAGTATACGTACTGTGATTTACCGTACATTGTGACCGTACTATACTGCATGTAGCTAACGAGGCTAGCTGTAGCTAGCGCAAAACAATGTATTCATGCAAGTTACATTGTTGGTAGCAGAATACCCGTATACAATTGCAATTATAAACACGTTATTGCTAGCCAATATGAACCACTAGCTTTTGTGTCATAGTAGTTTTATTACACTGCATTAAGTTGCCTTCCTCCAAGCTAACGTTCATATCGTGTTGCTACCAAGTAAACAAAGCTAGTTACATATTAGCAGGCAAGCTGTTCATTACACAACTACTACGAACTATCTAAAACAACTAAGTTTCTCTAATATTTTGTGATTTGCATTTGATTTCGTCCAGCCAGATCCTGGCGGACAATCCATGACGGGGAAGGGATTCTACTACTACTGAGGCCTCGTGCTAAAAGGCACGCACCGCACCGGCTGTGCGCAGGCAAGAGGAGGAGGAATGGATGATATACCGTGTGTATATATGTATATTTATGTTCATTTTGTACATTTCTAAAAATAAAGTTTAATGGAAATACTTAGTAGGCCTATCCTTTCTTCCCTGAATTCATATATAGCAAACCATGATTTGATTTCTCATCAACAGTAGTAGTTTATAACGGGTAAAAATAACTACTCTTTGTTATGAGAGTAGCTCGTAGGCCACAACGGAAAGGCAAGGAGACATACACGAGTTTACAAAACCACGGCACATTTATTGTGGTAAATGCAAAGATAGGTGGTTGAGAGGATCGCAGAGTTAGTCTTCCTGCAGCCGCTTTGGAGAGAGACTGTGTCCGGAGGTGTCCGTGATCGTGCTGATTAGCCTCTTCAGCTCCACCCCATCGTAAGACAAAGGCCCTGGGGCCGTCACACTCTTCTATAACAACAGTTAAAAATTATATGTATATAAAATATACCGCTGTACCGACGCCATGATAAGACTGATGTTACGCTGAGAGCAGCCGGGAAAGCACTGACATGGGCGCAGCCTCTCTGGGGTTGACTACAGAACGAGTGGCCGACCTGACCAATCGGAGCACACTAGGCTCACAGGGAGGGGGGGGCAAGAGCTCCAACGAGTCGTTTAGTGGAGAAAGTGAATACTGCTGAATACACATGCTTGACAGAGATGCTGTATGCGAAACCATGTGGTTTGGAAAATTGCACAGTATAAATCTATTTTAGTATACCTCAACAATGTAATTATGATCAGTGGAAATGGCCATGACATGGGCCCTTTAACATCTATCACTGTGTATATCACCATTCAAACATCTTTTAAAGGTTGAACAAACCCCACACAGCTCAGTAAAGACTGTGAAATTTGACTTTATTTGATCATTTCAGTAAAAACTAACGTTCATATTTCTCTTTTTGATTATATCTGATGAACGTTCAAAACAAAGCACTTTGGCAACTTACCACATACGTTTTAAAATGCTTAACAAGCACCGTAACTTCATGATATAATTTCTCGTTCATAATCGGTTGTTTCCGTGAACGGCCGACTGTTTGTGTGACGGCAAATGCCGCGGCCGCAAGGCATTGTGGGGCAGCATTTTCTCCTCTCCTTTCGGTTAGGGAGGTCCAGTGGTTCCTAAGCTAAAGGCGGTTATAAAGGAAGTTTGAAACCTCCTTTCCTTTTAATTTAGAGAATTCGAACGGCACTTATCATGGCTGCCACTGAGGGACTTCCGGGTCATTTCACTCCGTTAGGAAGGTTCCTAAGCTAAATGGACTATTCGAATGCAACCCAGGTGCTACCAAGGTGTCCCTGAGCAAGTAGGTTCCTAACGCTCCCCGGGCGCCGGACACGGCAGCACACTGCTCCTAACACTAGGATGGGTCAAGCAGAGGAACAATTTCGTTACATAGTACCTGTACTGTGAAATGACAATAAGAGCAATTTAATTTTTATTGATTTATTTTATGTAAAAAACTTGCATTTCAAAGGTTTCAAACTAATATAATATTATGATATTTAATGACAATTTTGTAGTTATGATAAGTGTTAAGGAATAATTCTAGATATCTAACCTTTTACTCTGACATATGTTTATCTCCTCTAAGGAAAGGCCTTGGTGCCATATGTGTTGTTGTCCCAGTGTGAGACCGTCAACTTGACTGGCACGTAGGGTAATTGTTGTGAGAACACTGAAGCATTTCTTTATCGGTGTTTGTGGGCTCTCGGATGTGAATCCTTGAGGCCATGAGCGTTGGACGCAGATGATTCAGTGTTTAGTCTACTCCTTCAGAGATGTTGATTCTCTGTGAACCTGTTAAAAGGTCTAGCATAGAGAGAGGTTCTTCAGAATTGACGTGGCAACTCTAACCGTGTGGTCAGAACCTCTGACTCTTTGACTTGTGATGTGATCCTCCGGCCGAATACTCTGAATAAACCCATCAGTGTTTGACATCAAAGCTCCAACTCTCACCGTGTCTCCTTCCTGCAGGCTCGAGGAGCTAGCATCACAACTAACATCACAACGATAGCATCTCTTCCGCTACAGCAACAACTACGCGACGACAACAGAGCCATGGAGACAGCGGAGACCGAGGAATCAACGGAGACTTCGACATTCCCCCGGGGACGCCTCGGCAGACAGACACGCATGAGGCAGTGACGAGAGGAAGAGAACCGAGATCCGAGGGAACAAATATCCACCATGTTGTTAGCCACCCTGCTAGCATATCGACGGCTAAAGCTACAACGGAGCCTCCCTCCCCCCACCACCCCACCGCTCCAAGCACCACGGCAGGCCGCAAGCCGTTTGCTGTAACGGACAAAGACAAATATCTTCAAGCTGACGACATTATGCATTTAAACAACAAAAATGGACTACATATTTTTTTCATCTGATCTGAACACTAACAGCCTGAGACACAAACTGGCTGAACTCAGGCAACTGTTCATGAACGGTAAGGCAAGCATATTATGCTTTTCTGAGACCAAATTGGACAATTCCATTACAGATTCAGAGATTGAAATTGAAGATTATCTTGTAGTGAGAAGGGACAGGAACGTGAATGGAGGTGGTGTCTGCATGTACATACATAAAGACACCAATTTCAAAACCGTACTGACCTGCATCATGAAATTTGAATCTGTGGGGTGGGTTGAAATTCTTTTTGACAATGCTAAATCTGTAATAGTCGGACAATCTTAGACCACCGGAACAGAGTGACTTTTATGATACATTAGATGGGTGTTTGGCTGATGTGGGGATGTAGAGACAATATTATTGGAGACTGGAACCACGAATGCAACGTAAAGACACGTCCGTCTTCATCCTTCAGTAGGATTTGTGATCTGCACGGCTTCAGCGCTAATCACCCAACCCACCCGGGTATGTGAAACAACACAAACTACCATTGATCTCATTCTGACCTCTGACGGTCCAGGATCTCCAGTAAAGGGGTTATAGCATGCGGTTAAGTGATCATTATATGATATTCTGTACCCGCAAAAAGCTAAAACAAAAGGCCGGCTGTCACAAAACAGTCATATCTAGAGACCTCAAAACTACTCTAGCGAGGCCTTTAACCTAGAACTGGAGAGCCTGGACTGGTCAGATGAGCTCAGTGGTACACAAGTTGAAGAAACATGGCTTGGTTTCAAAAACAAATTCTCTGCAATACTCAATGATTTGGCCCCCCTAAGAACAACCAGGGTAAAAAATCGCGCTGAGCCGTGGATGCACTCCGGCATACTGACCGCCATGAAAACCAGAGACAAAAAATGCTCTGAGTTTCATAAAAGTCAGTCAATGCTTTCCAAAAGCACGAGCAGTGAACTCCAGGCCCACGTGACTGAACTAAAAATTGAAAGAAACAGACTAAGAAATGACGTAAGCTCCATGATCAAAACTGCCAAAAAGAATTTCATCAATGACAAAACTGAGGAAAACAAAATAAACCCCGTGAACTTTGGAAATTACTCAATAACCAGCTTGGCTGCAGTAAAAACTCAAAACGAGATTTTCAAACGTAACATAAAGACAGATAACAGGCTCATCACAGACAAACTGGATGTGGCCAAGTACTTGAACATTTTTTTCACAAACATAGCCACAACTCTTGTAAATAAATTACCCTCCCACTCAGGGCTTTTTGGAGTAGATCACATCATGACCTACTACAAAAACCTAGGGGTACGCAAAGATGATTTCAGTCTAGCAAGGGTAACAACAGCAGAGGTACTCATTAAACTGAGCGCCCTCAAACCTAACAAGGCCACTGGCCACGACAATATCCCTCCAAATTCCTCAGAGACACAGCAACCGCCATCTCACCAGTCATAGCTCACATAATTAACCTCTCCATAAAACAGGGAAAAGTACCCAAAGACTTCAAAATTGCAAGAGTAACCCCCCTGCACAAAAGGGCAGCAAATTGGACCCAGGCACTACCGCCCTGTTTCTATACTTACCTCCTCATCTCGAAAGTCATGGAAAAAATAGTATATGAACAGGTCGAAAAGTACCTCGCAGAAAAGAAACTAATCTATGAATTTCAATCTGGCTTTAGAACATCCCACTCCACTGACACATGCCTTCTTTATTTGAACGACCACATCAAACAAGAGGTGGACGAGGGTAAATACTGCGGCATGGTGATGCTGGACCTACAAAAGGCTTTCGGACACTGTCAATCACCCCTTCTGATTGACAAGCTAAAAGCAATTGGTTTTGATAAACTATCGGTGAGCTGGATGCAATCTACCTGGAGGGGAGAGAACAGATGGTGGAGGTAACGGTACTCTGTCCCCCCCCCTCCCAGTGAGCTGTGGTGTTCCACAAGGAAGCATATTAGGTCCGTTACTGTTCCTAATTTATGCAAATGACATGTCATCAGCATGTGACTGCAACTTGTTCCTGTTCGCGGACGACTCAGCCCAGCTGGTCTCTGACAGGAGCAGATTGCAGGTTGAAAAAACCCTCAGCTCCGAGCTCGGCAGAATCTGCACTGGCTCGCCGATAATAAATTATCATTACACCTGGGTAAAAACAGAGTCCATTCTGTTCGGTTCGAAACATAATCTCAGCAAATCCGACGACTTCTCAGTTGCAGTGGGTGACATTATTGTCACAAGTAAGAAGGAAATTACATACCTAGGATCTATTCTTGAGGCAAACCTCTCCTGTGACAAAATGGCATCCAATGTAATAAAAAAGTCAATCAAAGAACTAGATTCCTATACCGGATCTCCTCTCTGGTAAACAAAAACACCCTGAAAACTCTGGCAGGAGCACTCATTCAAGGGTACTATGACTATGCTTGCACGTCATGGTACCATAGCACCTCCAAGGCGCTAAAAAAAAACTTCAAACATCGCAAAATAAACTGGTCAGACTACTGCTTGACCTTTCATCTAGAACCCACCTCACCTCTGCCCACTTTGACAACCTAGGATGGCTTAGAGTAGACACAGAGTACAGCTACTTGCAATGGGCCTGGTCTACAAGATCCACTACACCTCTATGGTACCCATGTACATGTCAAAATTCTTCCCAAAGGTCAAGGAATACCATGATCATAACACCAGAGGGAGCTCCACAAATCATGTAAAACCCAGATTTGGCACAAAAAAAGGGGAATACACGTTTCGCAATTATGCCACATCAAGGTGGAACGCTCTTCCCACAACTGTAAAGGAAAGTAAAACTATACTTACCTTCAAAACCTCTTAATCTCTAAAGGCACCTTCGGGGGAAAGCATTGCAAAACTGGCCCCGGTAATGGTACAAATCTCAACCTGTCGTACAATGGACGCTTCCCCCCCCCATCTATGTATATACTCGCATTTTAGACTCTGTTACTAACTGTATATCTGTAGACTTGGTATGTCTTAAATGTCCGGTTAGGATGTATTAGAACGAAATCTAAAATGAAAATTGTAAATAAGCCATCTGTATGTAAAAAAACCACCTGTATGTAAATTGTAAATAAGCCATCTGATGTCAAATATGTCTTATATGTCTTAAATGATATGATGAATTGGAAATGGGGGACCCTGATGTAAACAAGACGAAAGTCTTTCTCTGGTCTGCATCCCCTTAACAATTGTATGTTTTGAGCTGTACTGTACTGTACCCAATATACAAGCTGTTAATAAACTTTTCAATCAATTCAATCAATCCTGAGTCGGTGACTCCATGCATTACTACACGAAGTTTCCTCCACAAATTGGCGTTGTCGGCAGGATACCAACAGATCTTCAGAGACTGGTAAGTGTGATTTCAAATCTACATTTGGACATTGCCTTACCAGAATCTGTGATTGACGGTATCCTAAAATTATCTGTGAAGCTAAGCGGCTGCGTTTCGTTTTGGTTTATGACATTTGGGGCTATTAACCCCAGGGGATCATCCAGGGACTCTGTCCTGGCTGGTTCCCTCTGTGTGTGTGCTGCTCGGGACGTATGTGCCGTGCAGGCATACACGGAGATGTTTAAAAAGACCTTAATGAGGGCAGCAGTAAAGTGGAACTTCTGTGTGAAATCAAAATAGAGATTTGTAATGAACAAATCGCCGAGATTCCGGGGGTTTCAGCGGCCAACACTAGCAGTTAACTAAAGCAGCCATAGATATTACCCCCAGCGCCTCTAAAAAAAAAACACGGCTCCAGCTGCTGCGGCTCCGGGGGGAATGTGTGTCAAATACCTCCCCGTATCTGCATGAGCTGGTGAAGTGAACTCAGAGGGAGAAAATCACAGCTTTTGTCTATAGCTTTAACTCACACCACCGCCGTCTCTATTAAAAAAGAGACTGTTAAAAGCACTCTCGTGGCTTGTGGCCATTTACGATGTGCTGGCAAGTGCGAGGTGCGTGCATTACCTGATGCGACAGGCACCCTACATTGCTGAGGAGCTGATGTCGGTCCGGGGTGCATACATAAAATGATAGGCTAATTGATCATGGGTGGGCAGTGGTATGCAAGTGTAGAGCAAAACTGTGTTTCATCGTTGGGATGAGCATGATGGGAGGTGTGTAGGCTGGTCGAGTAGGACTACAGTTAACTGTGTGGTTTCGGATAGAAAGGGTAGAGGAAAAAGTCTATGTGCCCCCGATCGGGGGGCATAGCACCACTAAAGCAGGGATAGTGGAGTCGCAAGAGGATAAGCTAGTTATTGCTCTTGGACGGTCTTCAGGCACCGATCTAAGGACTTGTATACAAGGGTGGAGGTACGAGTCAAGGTACCCACTGGATTCCCATTGGGAGAGATCATAATAGTCCCTACCCCCTCTGAAACCTCTTTAATACCGGACTAAATTGAGCTGGATGAATTTTTGCTGTCACGCTGGTGTTTATTATGAGTTCATCATGTTTGTTTGTCTGATTGTTTGTATCAGGGGTCATATTGGTTTGTCTAACCGCCGTCTTGTGCATGTTTTGTAACAACTATAATGAATCAGTCCATAGCCAGGGTAAAATAAACTAAGCTTTAGTTAACTCACCAAAAGTAAATGACTTGAGAAAGTTAAATAATATATAGTGTTTTGCAAAATTCTGGTAGTATAGATGTGCTGCAAAATGAAATAATAGCAAAAGAGTGTTTTTATGTCCTGCATCTGAGTGTGCAGAGGAAACGTAAACAAGAAGCACACTGTTCAGGGTGTGCGCTGCATCTGAGTGTGCAGAGGAAATGTAAACAAGGAGCACACTGTTCAGGGTGTGCGCTGTAGGTGTAGAAGAAGAGAAGATAATATTACTTTAAGAATACATTCTTAAATTGTATTGCTGGTATGTTAAGATATGTTTGTGACCTTTTATAAACCCTATGCCCGTCCTGCACCCTGAGACCCTCAGAGGCATCACTGCTGGTCGTAAACAACCTGCTTGAGGAGGTCAGGGTGGCAAAATCTGTCTGCTGTTTTAGGTCAATGTTGTATTCTTTGTTTCTTTATCTAAATCTATGTATTGTTTGGTAATAATGAAAAAAACGTAATGTATTGAAACATTCCGAAACAAAGCTGATAAGACAGAACTTGACTCAGACATAATACAAATTATTGTTGAAACCTTTGCGCTGTTGCTGCAAAATGGAAACTTTGTTTATTATCTGTTCCAACTGGCCACTGGATTCAGATAATTAATATAAGTTGAAGTTTAATTACAGTTTTAAATATAGTTTACATTCTTTATTAAACTGCTTCAAATGATTTCTCGTATCAACCAATTGGTCTCCATAAACATTACTAAAATTCTAATAGTTGTTAAACTACTGACAAGTTTTGAAACCGATTTATGAACAAAAGAGTAAAGGTCGCTGGTTAAGCCAGGATCAATATATTTGTTGACGTTTTCATTACAGAGTGCATAATAAATGTGTTAAATGAATTGAGCAATTCTTTAAAAAGTATAATGTTGCAATCTCTTTACAATAAGTAATTACAGTTAACAAAGAAGTAGAGGTTGTTTTCCAAGGGCCTCTCCTTCACAGCCCTACACTTTAAATCATGAGACTTTCAAATCATAACAGACAGAGATCGGTATCACTTTGTGTTGCAAGCCAAATCCATGTAAAGGTTCTACTTGAGCCCAATTTAAATACCATAAAGAAAGTATTGAACCCAGCTCAAGCTAAATGTCAAATGTATTTAATTAATGTACAAGTGTTTCGATTTATTTAAAATGTTCTAATCTCAGCTTCTTTCGAGTTCAGTCTAAGCAACAAATTGTTTCTCATAACATTCTCACTGCTGTCCCAAATGTTTTAACCTTGGGCAGACAAGCTGTTCACACACCCACACCCACACACACACACTTTGGATAAGTAGTCACCTTATCCACATTGTAAATTGTTGCTTTCTTTAAAGTTATTAGTAATTTAAGATTAATTATTAAATTAAATGTGGTCCATAAGATAAAATAAATAAAATAACTTGACTTGATCATTTTGTTCACAACATTAGACCTGTCCTCTAATCTCTACTAGAATAAGATAAGTGTGCATGTTTGGATGTTTTAACACTCCTGTAATGTACCTAATCTTGATATCCTTTTCATTACAGAGCTGGGAAAATGGTGTATTGATTAGATTCTGATCCGTGCAAGTCCAATTTTGACTGACTTTAGTTCTAATGTTAATGTTAATTTGACTTCAACCCATAAGTAATTATTTAAATTAACTCTAAATGTCACATGATGATGGATTAGTGTTCCACATTTCTTCCACTAATTTGTTTTACAATTAGGCCAAAGGTAAAGAGAGACATTGATGACCTTGTGTCCCTTTTGTTAGTACGTGGTTCCATTTTGTCTATGGCCTTGGACGGCTTCAAAAGTCACCCAGTTCTGCCCTGCTGCAGTCCGGCTGAGTGCAGTCACAGAGATGCTATGGCTGCTCTACATGACATTAATGGTCTGGTCTGAATGGACACCATTTCCTGCTCCCAGAACATTACAGCCATTGATACTGTCTCACATGGGTCTGCTCCCCCCACTGAGCCATGACCTGAAAGCATGACATCTGCTATGAACACTTGGAAGCCTCCCTGTCACACCAGCACCAACCCTTGGGTCAGTCAGATGAGACTAACGGCTTCACTTAGGGCATTTGGTTCAGATACATGACTCCGTTACCGCAGAGTGGGTTGTTTTTAAGGCTATTCATACTGCTATGCAGAGGACGCCTGTAAGTGGGCGAGCTGGTAAAAGCCCCTACTATTGTTTCAAATAGGCCTAATGTCAGGGGTCTCTTAATGTCTAGTTCTACATGTATTCACATTATATAGACAATGTTTCCACCTGGTAAAACTGAAGGCTGCACAAAACTCAGGCTACAATACAACCATTCTGTTGCTCTACTCTATCGATTCAATGTATAGATTCTACATCAAAACAATTAGCTTTTATTTGTCCAATGATAACGTCACCTTCAGTGGAGGAATGCAAACCTGTTTTCAAATGTAAGGTTTTGATTTTGTTTGACATTTCTCAGTAATGACACCCTCAGACACCCAATATCATTCATGCTATGCCATCAGTAATAACTCAGATGTTAAAGGGATGAAACTTTTCCTCTCCAAATCAGATATGCTTTGTTTTCAAAACAAAATGTATCAATTTCCTGGCGTAATATATGTTTATCACAATGGTTTTTTGTAAGCTGCACACAGGTGATACTGAGTCTTCGCGATTAATAGATTATAAACTATACCATGCTTAAATAGACTCCTAAGTTATTATTGTCATATGTATACCATATGTAAGAAAAGGAGGAAGAGTCAATTATATTGAGTAATTGATTTTATATTGGGTAATTTATTTCTCAAACCTATGTTTTATGGAAGAGACTAAATATTTCTGATAAACGAATATTTTATCAAAAGGTAAATGGTGAATTAATATGCATTTAGAATCAATTGAGAAGGGGTTATATCCACAGGGACAAGCTCACCGTTAACTTACAATAACATGTCTCTGCTATGGACTGATGAGTAATATGATTCTTGCATGTTCAATGACTAACACAAACCTTCAAAATGATATGGTGCATGTGTCAGGAAGGCTCCCAAATAATTCTGAGGGGCCTATCCTATTTTTGTAATTAAATGATAATGTGCTAATCCATTACTTTGATTTGTCTTCACTCAAAAACCATCCCTATCAAGTGTTAACCCCAATTAACTAGGGACAGCTCTCAAGGCCAAGGGTCAGAGAGAGAGGGTCACACTCTCCGGGTGCAGAGAGCACCCCCAAGCCACTGCAAGGAAGCACTAGTCGTTCGGATGGTATGCTTCTCTTCACCTTTCTGCTAAGAGGGGGGTTCTTCTCTCATCTTTCTGCTCACTGAATGAGCCACACAAAAGCAGAGCAATTGGGGGGTTGAAATATGGCGCTCTGATGAAGAAGAGTTTGAGCCAATTAGCACCCTCAGTGCTAATCTACAGTATCAGGATGCCTTTACACACCAGACACTCGGTGTCATAAAGGGAGGAGGAGAACGAGTCAGGAAGCCTGACGGACATGTTCTTCCAGCTCTTGTACAAAGATGAACTTTGAATTGAATGACCAGATGTTTAAAGATGTACAATTAATGATTGTTTTTTATATTTCCAATGACCAGACATGTGTTAAGTAGTGGTGATAAATATATTTAGTCAGATCAGATTAGATTTTCACACTAAACAAAATTAATAAATAAATATTCTCAGATTATAAGGTATTGAAGAATAAGGTATTTCTAATATTATAACAGATAATGTTAATAATCCTTATCATCCAGCAATCAGGCTTAACAACACAACTCTGTAATGTATTACCCTGCACAGACAGACATAAAATGATGTTTCAAGTACTAGATTAATTCAGTTTTGGCCCAAAACAATATTTATAATAATTCAATATAACAATTATGTAGCATATTTGATCCTCAAATTAGAGAATTATAATTTAGAAGAAATTGATATTCTATATTCAACATTAGATAAACACAGAAGAACCCTTTCCAAGTACCATAAGTAGATGTTCAGGTAAGTATGGCTAATAAGAATAATTGATTAGACTTAATTTGGTACAGATCAGTTGTAGCATTTACAAATGTATGAATTAAAGTTTTAAGAATGTTTAAATTTTTCCCTTTCAGGTTGTTACACTACACGACAAATATCTGACTTTTCCTTTTCAGATTTTGAACAATGTATTTGATTAAATGAATGTATTGATTTTTCTAAGACTAAGTGCCTTACTCTTGACTAAAGCGTAATGAAGTAAACGTAAAGTAATCCTAAAATTGAGGACACTGCAACTTTGTGGATTACAGATTGATCAAATCACCACTGTGAATTTTATGCCTTAGCTGGATCTCTGATGATCCTAAGTTTTAAAATGCTTTTGACTAGTGATTGCCTTAAAGCAAATCTTTAAGCTGTTTCTGGTTTTGATTTTATAGTTTGATAAATGACATTAACTAATGGTTTAAAATGATAAAAGATATTAGTTTAAAACAAATATTTTGCTATTATGTATCTGTGTTTTATGTGTGTTCATTATTATGCTTTTGACAAAAGATGCTCCAAACACTGATGAGAGATAATTTTTCCTATTATGATTGCCTGTATCAATCACTGTGATTGAATGTTTCAATCTTACTCTACTTTGTGATGTAATTGAATGTAAGGTGAGACCACACTCGAATCTGAAGACGCCTATTGATTTAAGTATTGACCAGAATTATTAGACTAATGTTTTAAGGTTATCAAAAATGATAAAAAGAGAGGAACTGTTAAGGAATAATTCTTCTAGATATCTAACCTTTTACTCTGACATATGTTATCTCCTCTAAGGAAAGGCCTTGGTGCCATATGTGTTGTTGTCCCCAGTGTGAGACCGGTCAACTTGACTGGCACGAAGGGTAATTGTTGTGAGAACACTGAAGCATTTCTTTATCGGTGTTTGTGGGCTCTCGGATGTGAAATCCTTGAGGCCATGAGCGTTGGACGGCAGATGATTCAGTGTTTAGTCTACTCCTTCAGAGATGTTGATTCTCTGTGAACCTGTTAAAAGGTCTAGCATAGAGAGAGGTTCTTCAGAATTGACGTGGCAACTCTACCGTGTGGTCAGAACCTCTGACTCTTTGACTTGTGATGTGAATCCTCCGGCCGAATACTCTGAATAAACCCATCAGTGTTTGACATCAAAGCTCCAACTCTCACCGTGTCTCCTTCCTGAGTCGGTGACTCCATGCATTACTACACAGAAGTTTCCTCCACAATAAGGACTTGAGTTGGCTTAATAAGAGCTGAATGTTCCCTTTCCTGTGTGTGTTATATAGGTTTTAGTGCATGTAAATGGTCTGCAAAGGATAAAATCCCTGTGTTCCTTCAAGAGGGAACACACTCCCCTCCCCCCTGAAACACATCCATTGGACCCCTTTTGTTTACTTCTGTAACATAATTACATCACTGTGTAACACGTGTGAGATACATCCATCAGTTTATAACTTAATTCTACTCTCACCAATGACTGGATGCACGCTTCCTTCTGCTCAGTGATACAGACAGGTTACAGGTGTAGTTCTTGTTAGAAAGAAAGTAGTTCCTCCATGAAACTGCTCGCTAAAAGCACTGCATTATGGTTGAGAAACCTGGCTTGTAAAGACACACTAGTGTGGTCTACAGTTGGGGCGAATTACGTTTTGTTTCGGGTCCTAACACGCATTTTGGTCTAATGCAAAACAGCTGGATCGGCATTTAGCTTCATGACCAATTATGGAATTTAAAATGAAAGAAGTCTAGTGTTTGGGCTTAAAAGCAAATTGGTTTGGAAAGTTTTCAAACTGCCAAAACATACAATTTAATTGTTTTAATGAACCGTTTTGGCGTTTGAATCTCCTCAAGCCGAGAGAAGTTTCATTACTTTTAAAAGAAGGCCAACATTTCGACGACCGACTGCAACTTCTCCCAAAACTATCCAGATTTATAAATAGTGCTACTGGTAGGGGGGGGGGGGGGAAATACATATCATCCTTTTAATAGGGTGTCCGCGGAGTCTTAAAAAGTATTACAAGTTGATAAATCAATTTAGCGAAAATGAAGGCTATTAAAAAGTATTAAACTGCATTTTCCAAGGTATTACATTTTGTAGCTTGTTTTCAATAAGTATATAAATGGTCCAAAGAGGTTGTATTCTACAGTTTGCCTGAATGTAATCATTGCGTAGGTGTGTAGTGTGATTCTGTGTAGTTTATTTATGGCATCCCGTTGGATTTGACGTCATCTGAACAGGACATCGCGCGCTCACTGCTTGATAGCGCGCGAAGGTCCGTTTACGCCGGTTGTTAAACAACATCGTTATGGGGAAATGCAAGTCTGCGTCCAAATGGTTGGAAGATAAGGAGGAAGGACAATCATACTGTATATAGTCAATGTGAGGTAAAGTGTGTCGCCAATGTAACCGGTTAGAACTCCAAGTGGCGATGAGGTCTTAAAAAAGGTCTTAAAAGGTCTTACATGTGACTTCAGGATTCCTGCTTATACCCTGTTTAAAGAGGGTAACGTGTAGATTTATTAACCATGGTTGTGTTTCCAGGTGGTTTTGAGGCCCGGGAAGAGAGGGAGACCTCCAAAGCACCCGGTGGATCCTCAGCAGGATGAAGGAGCTCAGTGGTGTGTCTGAGGAGGGGGCGGAGCCACAGGTCAGCGCCACGGAGAGCGAGACGCCGACCCGAGAGCCAATCACAGAGGAGGCCGGGGGAGAAGGAGGCAGAGCCAGAGAGCGGGGGGGTGAAGCCGGAGCAGAAAGCAGCTGACGGAGAGCACAGCTGCTCCGAGTGCGGCGCGTCGTTCCAGAGACGATACGCCCTCATCATGCACACGCTCAAACACGAGAAGGCCCGCGGGTACAAGTGCAGCGTGAGTACTTTAGCAGGATTACTAAGGTTTTTATTTAAATTATGACTGATTTTATTTAAAGGTCACCTATCATGCTATTTTTAGGCAATAGCATAGGTCTCAGATATATACAAATATATAAAAAACATGTCTATGAAGTGTTTGGCTCAAAATACCAAACAGATCACCCATTCTAGCCATGCCTCATATCCCTCTATTTCACTTCCTGTTTCAAAAGTGCTGATTTGGGTATAAAGCTTTAAAAAATAAAATAAATGATAACAAATAAAAAAATGGTCTGAGCTCATGCGGGACCCGGCAGCTACTGTCTAAACTAAATACTGCGGTGATGAAACGCCATATCATGGATTATCAAGGATTGTTTCTGAAACAGTATGGAGCTCAAAGGCTTTCTCTCTTGCCGGTTATACCACAAGGTGAGTTCCTTTTTATTTCCTGCTTCTTCACACACATGCTCTCCAGTACAGGTTAGCTCTGAGTGTTAGCGATGCTAATGTAAACACCGACCATATTACGTCCAAAACAGTCGGGCATTGTTTCTGATAGCAACGTTTCTGATAGGGCCGTGGGTCCACATTTCAGATATTACATCATATCGGACTCAAATCTGGATCAGCTCCGTTGTAGCCCCGTTTTTAGAGATTTGGGTACGGAGGAACATTTTGCATGATAGGGTCCCCTTTAATACTAGTTATATAATTAGATAGCAATATTTCGATATATTGTTTTGTTTATTATATCATTAATCTTTTTATCATATTAAATTATTCTTTAATCTAATTATTATTATTATTATTATTATTTGTAATATACATTTTACTTTAACTTCTAATGTTTGTATAAATATTATTTTATATTTTTTTATATTTTATTGAACATTTTACCTAAACTTTTTATGCTTATATAAATATTTTTTTATTTTAATTTATCTTTTATAAAAAAAAAATTACTTTGACTTATACATTTTTTAAATATTATATGTATTTAGTTTGATTCTGTCATTATGGGATGTAAACATGTTGTTGTGTCTCCCTGTAGTTGTGCAGTAAGGAGTTCCAGTACGCCGCCTCTCTGCGCTCACCTGGCCCGACACAAGCAGCAGAGCAGCCAGCGCGCTCCGGTCATAAAGCCCCCGTGGAGCCCCCTGCTGAGAGGGGGGGGGGCGACAGCGACCTGGAGGACAAGACCCAGAGTCCCAACACCAAGCGGGAGTTCGTGTGCGACATCTGTGGGAAGACGCTCCCCAAACTGTACTCTCTGAGGATCCACATGTTGAACCACAACCGGCGTGCGACCGCATTCCTGCAAGGTGTGCGGGAAGACGTTCGCACCACAAGCACAGCCTGAAGATGCACCGCGCGCTGCATGACGTCACCAAGCAGTTCCAGTGCGAGTTCTGCAAGAAGTCCTTCGTCAGCAAGAGGAGCATGGAGGAGCACACCAGCCTGCACACAGGTCAGAGAACAGAGTGTTTACAATATGATAATACGATATTACGATATACGATAATACTCTATTTGTCAGCTCCAGTCTGAAGTTTGACTTTTTACTATGTTGTTATTTTGTCTTCTTTACTTGCTTGTAAAGCGCTTTGAGCACCAGGAAAAGCGCTATATAAATAACATGCATTATTATTATTATTATTAATATATTAGCAGAAATGTGAGATGGTTTCAGTTTCATTTGTCCAAGTTATGAGATCTCTGTCTCTACATTGTCTCCTGGAAAATCACTTTAAACGAAGCTTAATAAAAAGGTTTTTTTTGGTGTTGATATTACATACATTTAGCTGACGCTTTTATCCAAAGCGACTTACAATAAGTGCATTCGACCAAGAAGATACAAACTTGAAGAAAACAGAATCATATAAGTACATCAGGTTTCATAGAGCCAACACATTTCAAGTGCTACTCAACTGGCTTTAGATAAGCCAGTCCTGTGTTAGTATATAAGTGCTTTGTTAGTAATTGTATCGCTCGAAGTGGAGTCGAAAGAGATAAGTTTTCAGTCTGCGCTGGAAGATGTGTAAGCTTTCTGCTGTCCTGATGTCAATGGGGAGCTCATTCCACCATTTTGGAGCCAGGATAGCAAACCAACGTGTTTTTGCTGATGGGAACTTGGGTCCCCCTCGCAGTGCGGGTGCAGCGAGCCGTTTGGCTGATGCAGAGCGGAGTGCACGTGCTGGGGTGTATGGTTTAACCATGTCCTGGATGTAGGAAGGGCCATATCCATTCACAGCATGGTACGCAGGTACCAGTGTCTTGAAGTGGATTCTAGCAGTTACAATCACATTACATGTCACTTGTTAGTCGCTTTTATCCAAAGCGACTTACATACATTCAGTTCTGTGAGCAATCCCGAAGGGGCGATTTAAGGGTGAAGTGTCTCGCCCAGGGACACAACGACATGCTGACTGCTGGGGGACTTGAACTTGTTTTCGCCTGATCCGAAGATCAGCGCACTATCCCTCTGCCACAGCCTCCCACATATTGAATCTTTGTTAAAAATCACATTTAAAACCAGTCAAGAGAACAGAAATAAATACAACACTAAACTAAAAGTATAAAAGTAACAATGCAGTGTAAGTTCTCAACATAAAATCAATCATTGAGACAAATTGAACTGACAGCTTTTGTAAACGTGCTGGATGTCCTTAAAAAAATGTTAAATGTTGTGTGGTGTTTTGAACAATCTTGAAATTGTATTTTGTATTGTCTTAAGGAAGTAATTCATTTGGAGAGCGAGCCTAATGGCTTTTGCTTTTTCACCCTTTGACAAGAAAGGAACAATGAAAAGCAAAGCAACACTCCAACAAATACATTTAAATATAATCAAATACTTAAAGTCATCAAAAAGCCAAGAGATAGAAAAAACTAAATGTACGGTGTGGATATGAGCAGTTCATTGATTTTAATGAAAGTATTTCCTCCATCCTATTTGTCCCAGGTGAATCAAAGTACCTGTGCAACACGTGTGGAGCGACGTTCCACCGAGCCTCAGCGCTGAGCAAACATCTGAAGAAACATCAGCCTCGCCCCGACGTGCGGCCCTTCGCCTGCGCACAGTGAGTCTCTCTTCTCTGCTTTTTCATTTGCATGTCCTCTTCCAATATTCATTTCATTTCAAACCTTTATTTATCCAGGTTGTATCCCATTGAGATCATTGATCTCTTTTTCAAGGGAGACCTGCTCAAGTAGGTTGCCACATGAACATTAAAACATAAACAGAACAACAAAAGGACATCATACAGTAGCATTACAGGGATTACAATTTACATACTATCCACATGCACAGGTACCAAACAGCTTCCGATTGAGTAGCATCCAACCGAGGCTTTAAAAACATTTAGTGGCACCAGATTGCTCAGTTTTCCATTTCAATTGCAGACTATTCCAGGACAGTGGAGCTGCGCATCTAAATGCTATTTTCCCTAAGACAGTCCTAGCAGTTGGCACATTTAATAAAAAAAGTGAGACAATCATCAAGCCAGATACCAAGGTATTTGTAACAGGCAACCACTTCAAGTTTTATTCCTTGCGTAGTTACAATATCTAAAACAGGCTCTGATGTCTTTTTAGCTTTTGAAAAGAGCATTACCTTGGTTTTATCAACATTTAAAGAAGCTTTAGTTCAGAGAGCTGAGTCTGAATAATGTTAAAAGCAGTTTGCAATTCAACAACAGCCTCCTTAATGGAGGGACGTGCACAGTACATAACGGTATCGTCCGCATAAAATGTAAGGTTGCTCCATCGACTTTTTCACCTAAACTATTGATGTAGATGGAGAATAAAAGTGGACCTAAAACAGAACCTTGAGGAACACCATTAGTAATGTTTAACCACTCAGAAGACAGCCCATCAAAGTGAACACATTGGGACCTTTCAGAGAGGTAGTTCACAAACCACCCCACTGCATGGCTGGATAAGCCAATACTGAGTAGCCTCTGCTTTAAGATGCGATGATCGACGGTATCAAACGCTTTGGAAAGGTCAATAAATAGAGCTGCACAAGCTCTGCTTATTATCTAAAATACTCGCCACATCATTCACCACTTTCATTGTGGCAGTGATGGTGCTATGTTGCTTTCTGAAGCCTGACTGATGTTTAGACAGGATGTCATTTGTACATAAAAACACCTTTACCTGTTCACATCACTAGGCGTTCAAGAACCTTAGCCAGAACTGATCATTTAGAGATGGGCCTATAATTATTTAATAAAGTGGGCCTCCCCACCTTTTAGTAGAGGCAGGACATACGCTGACTTCCACAGTTTTGGAATTGTGTTTGTGCTGAGGGAGAGGTTAAAAAGAGTAGTGAGAGGTGGAGCAATACAATCTGCAGCTATCTTTAAAAAGAAAGGTTCCACGTTGTCCGGGCCGGCCGGTTTCTTAGGATCTAACTTGGTTAAAGCTTCACGAACAACATCAACAGTAAAAGGAGTAAAACTAAAAAGGGTTGACTAGTTGATGCTCTGTATGTGATGACTACTTACTTCCATTCTGGAGAGGATCAACAAATACATGCATCCTGAGATTGAAGCTCAAGCCGGGGACCAGTGATATTTTCTAACAGCTGTATATAAAATGTTCTCTGTGGTTCTCCTGCAGCTGTGATAAGAGGTTCTTCGAAGCCAAAGACCTGCAGCAGCACATGAACAAACACATGGGTCTGAAGCCCTTCCAGTGCCAGGTGTGTGGGAAGTGCTACAGCTGGAAGAAGGACTGGTACTCCCACGTGAAGTCGCACAGCGTGGCCGAGCCCTTCAAGTGAGTCCAGCACCACCGAAGAAGAAGGAGGAGGAGGAGGAGGAGGGGGGCAGATTTTATTAGAGTAATGTTAACGAGGCGCCTCGGATTAGGGATGTCAAGATACCAGAAATGTGTAGTTCATAGAGGATGAATTAGGTCGCATTCACACCAGCCGTTTGAATCGAACCCTGGTGCGTTTAGCCGCTTGGTTCGTTTGGGTCGGGGTGAACGCAGTCTGAGACCTCTGAAGTGAACTAAACACCGGACTCTGGTCCGCCTCAAAGAGGTGGTCTCGGACCGCTTGCTAGTGAACTCTGGAGCGGTTCATCGCTGGTGTGAACGCAGCCCGCACCAAAACATAGGAAGCGTAGTATTTACGAGTCACAAGAACGCGGATGTCTTCAAAATCTTTAGCGAAAGAGTGAAGCAGAATGAAGTGTTGAACAGTGTCGTGTAAAGTAAAAAAGCTCCGTCAACTATACATAACAGTCTGAGCCACCTGTCGTCGGTGAAATGTCCTCCTTACTGCAGGAACGACTCTCATTATGTGTTCAAATGTTTTTTTAACGCACGTTGTCTGATTGTATAATCATTTGTACTGGCCACTAGAGTCTGTTGATATGCTCTCAGCTCTCCAGATTAACAGCAGCATGAAAATAACCTGCAGATGCTCCAAAGCTACGGTAGAAATTGCCGGGATTTGCGTTTTTACCCCCTTCATGTCTGACCAATGGTTGAACAGCATTTCCGAGCACATGACTTGTGTTTAAAGTTTATAGTCCGTTTGAGTTTTGCCCGTGTGAGCGCAAAGCGAACCTTCTGAAAAATGAAACACTGTAACAAACAGTCATCTGGTGCGCACCTGAGAAACGGAATATTAGGTGTGAATGCGACCAGGAACTCAATTATCTTCTTAATGAATCAGTTGTTCTGAGGAATATTTTCCCAGGTATTAAAGTGTGTGTGTGTGTGTGTGTGTGTGTGTGTGTGTTCAGGTGTAACGTGTGTGGGAAGGAGTTCTTCGAGAAGGCGTTGTTCCGACGACACGTGAAGAAAGCGACGCACGGGAAGAAAGGGCGAGTGAAGCAGAACCTGGAGAGAGAGTGTGAGCAGTGCGGCAGGAAGTTCACTCAGCTGAGGGAGTACCGGCGCCACGTCAACAACCACCAGGGTGAGAAAACACACATTGAAACATGTCTTATTATAAATTCATAATCTATATATAGTGTCAAGTAACTGCGCAAGACATTGTCATAGAATTAAAACAGACTAAAATACTATAGACTGTTGTAAAAATGGGTATTTTTCTTTCCTTTAACAGACAAATTGTTCTTTACTTTGTTTAATGTGCTGAAAGTGTCTTGTCTGCAAAAAAACGAATAAAAAGATCTTGAAATAAATCCATCAGTTTCCATCACACTAATGCACTAACATTTCCTCCGTCTCTCTCCCAGGTGTGAAGCCCTTCGAGTGCCTGACCTGCGGTGTGGCGTGGGCGGACGCTCGCTCTCTGAAGCGTCACGTCCGCACGCACACCGGCGAGCGCCCGTACGTCTGCCCGATGTGCCAGGAGGCGCACATCGACGCCCGAACGCTGAGGAAACACATGGCCAAATACCACGGAGACAACCTGCCGGGGAAGATCATGCTGGAGAAAGATACGCTGCAGTTTCACAACCAGGGGACACAGGTGACTGCTATGCTGTATTTAGTGACTGCTTTTAATTGATGTAAAAGTGAATGGAGTAGTGGAGTACAAATACTTTGTTACTGTACTTAAGTACATTCTTCTGGTATCAGTACTTTACTCCACTACTTATTTTTCTGACTTTGGCTTCTTACATTTTGAACACAAATACCTGTACTTTCTACTTCTTACATGTTGAACACAAACACCTGTACTTTCTACTTCTTACATTTTGAACACAAATACCTGTACTTTCTACTTCTTACATGTTGAACACAATACCTGTACTTCTACTTCTTACATGTTGAACACAAATACCTGAACTTTCTACTTCTTACATTTTGAACACAAATACCTGTACTTTCTACTAATTACATGTTGAACACAAATACCTGTACTTTCTACTTCTCACATTTCCCAAACAGGCTGGTTCCTTTAGTTTGAATGTGTGTTTGGTGGCGTGATCATTATTATTTAGAGTCATTGCGTGCCTATTGATTTGAACACGATCCGTGTATCCATCATTTCCTGGTCTTCTCTAAAGAAGAGGGACCAATGAAAACGTTGTCATGTTGCCGTTGTTCAGCATGGAAACATTCATTAGCTAACAATGACATTATTGTTCTATTAATATAAAGGGAGGTCAGGTACTCTTTAAAGCAGCTGCTAGTTATGGGTACTTTTTACTGAAGTACATTTCAAAGCCTCTTTACTTTTACTTGAGTAAAGAAGTTTAGTCAGTACTTCTACTTTCACCAGAGTATTTTTAAACTTGAGTATCTGTACTTCTACTTTTACCAGAGTATTTTCAAACACGAGTATCTGTACTTCTACTTGAGTAAAGGATGCGTGTACTTTTGCCATCTCTGGGTATATACCTATTTGTATACATATCTTTATATATATTTGTTTGTGTATTCTGGATTGTGGGAAACAGTATTTTGATCTCTCTGTCTGTACACACAAACTGAAAGATTGACCTTGACCTTGACCTTCAGGTGGAGCACGCTGTCAGCATCCTGGCCTCCGAGCTGCCTCCAGAGCTGAGACCGGCCCGGCAGCCGCCTGCCGAGGAGATCGAGACGGTGCTGATCACGGAGGAGACGGTGGAGGCGGTGCAGGCGGTGACGGACGGGTCGTTATCCACGCTGTCAGATCAGGGCATCATGCAGGTGGTGAACTACGTCCTCTCTCAGCAGGGGTTAACAGACCCCAAGCTGGAGGAGAGGAAGAGGAGGTAAGAGGAGGGAGAAGTGGGAGAGGTGATCGAGACGATGGAGGTGGCTCATGTGGCGGAGGAGGAGTAACTGAATGGACTGAATGTAAAATGTAAAAAGATTAATATTTTTGTAAATATGTTGAGGAAAGGGAATGATGATGAGTTACATGTTCATGGCGTTTGGCACTCAGGAGGAATAAAAGGTAGAGATGAAAACACTCTTTGAATCGGCTGAATTTATTTCATCTTGTGATGTCTCCATCTTTTGTTGCTGACTTTTCTACTCCCCCTAGTGTTGACTTGAGGAAAAGCAGACAATTCCACTCGAGCTGTAACAATTAGTCCATCTTCACAAAAATTATCTGCAACTATTTTTGATAATTACAATAACATTTGGGATAAAAAGCTGGAGGTGGCTCGTGTGGCGGAGGTGGAGTAACTGAATAGAATATAATATGGAGGCTCTAATGGTCACACATGCAGAGCACACAGCACACAGTGACATGTGTTCTCTGCTTTTAACTCATCCTAGTACCAGGAGCAGTGGGCAGCTATTGTACACAGGGTGCGTACGGGTGCTGGAAATCCTTGAAAATGCTTGAAATTGTACGAGGTGTTTTCAAGGTTTGAAAAGTGCTTGCATTTTGGGAATGGTGCTTGAATTTGGGATAAAGTGCTTGAAATTGTAAATGCTTTAACTTCGCTTTTTAGATTAAAAGAAAATAAAGAAGTCGGAGCGCGCTTAATTGCTTCGCTTTTACATAAAACAGCTCCGCTCCGGCCTTCCCGCGCAATGCGCGTGACCGGCAAGTGTTTTTGTTACGTGTGTGACCTGGGCATTCTGATGAGAGTGATAGATGACAGTATGCCAGGAGGTTGCCGTTTCAACGAGCGTTGGCTAGCAGAAGACAAATACAAGCCATGGCTAAGACGAGGGTCAAGCGAAGCCCAAGAGGAGCCTCCTGCAAAGTGTGCAACAATAACGATGCGAGAGTCTGCGCTGACGCCACACACCACACGAAAGGTACGTCAGAGTAGAGCATTTTAGATTAGGCTATCGTTGCATGTAAAATACATGACACTTTTCTCTGTGCGCGGCAAAAACAAGCTCGCCAAAATGGCTTCACTAGTCTGGCAGTATTTTAAGTGTCCGAAAATGACAATAAAATAGCGGTATGCAACGTGTGTGTGAAGCAGAATCCTGCAGCTCCACCCGCTGTGACGGACCGGTGAGCGGAGCAGAACACACATTAAGAGTTAGACCTAACACACTTAGCTATTTATCTACCTCTGGAACAAGCTAAACTAGTTATAAATATATTTATTCTTCACGTGTCGGGTCGCTCAATCTACTTGGATCAAGTGAGCTGCCAGGAAGAATACTGACGGGCTGTCAGGAGAGAAGAGAGAGGAGAGAGAGAGAGAGAGAGAGAGAGAGAAGAGACGAGAGGAGAGAGAGAGGAGAGAGCAGAGAGAGAGAGAGAGAGGAGAGAGAGAGAGAGAGAGAGAGAGAGAGAGAGATGAGTAGCTAGATATGAAGGCGAATGATCTAGAGATAGAGATGATAGCCTCTCTCTTCTAGTCTCTGCTATCTCTCTCTCTGCTCGCTCTCTCTTATCTCTCTCTCTACCTCGAATCTTCTCTCTCTCTCTCTCTCCGAGAGAGAGAGAGAGAGAGGAGGATAGAGAGAGAGAGAGATGCGAGAGGAAAAGAGAGCGGTATCGGCCGATACTGATTCCGGCGATCGGCCCCAAAATTGGCGATCGGAGCATCCCTAATAATTGTATATGATATGTTTTATAATGATTGATCATGAAAGTGTTCTCAAAGCTGGTAAAGGTGCAGCTAGTTTGAATGACTTTGTATACTACAGAGTAGCTTGTGAATTTACTCCAGGTGGAACTAAAGTCTGATTTAACACTTGATTATATTTCACATCATTCATCCACATCTGTAAAGTAACTAAAGGTATTAAATACATGTAGTGGAGTCAAAGTACACCATTTACCTCTGACTTGTGTTTACTGCCAACCTAAAAGTACCTCAAAAATAGTAATCAATAATATATTGAAAAGTTATTTGGCTGATTGTTTTATATTGGCTCAGCCAGGTTATATGGGATGCCCAGTCTACGTACAGATGGGTCACCCATTTTGAAATATTAAACTTAGTTTTCTTTTCTAACATTTTTAATTTTTCATCCTCATGTAGAATGCTATTATGAAACACACATTTGGTTGTTTATAGCATAAAGAACATCTGATTTAATGTGAGGTAGGGAAATAATCATTTGAGTATAAGTATGTGTATATAAATATGTAATTTACAACAGCTGTAAGATGCTTGAAAATGCACCTTGAAAATGCTTGAAAAGTGCTTGAATTTGACTTTGGAAAAGGTGTAAGAACCCTGTGTACAGCGCCCGGGGAGCAATGGGAGTGAGGGGGGAAGGGGTTGTCTGGTGCCTTGCTCAAGGGCACCACAGCAGGGCAGGAGGTGAACTGGGACCTCTCCAAGTAGAAGTCCACACTCCATATTTAGGCCTGGTCGGGGACTTGAACCGGCGACCCTACGGCTCACAGTCCAAGCCCCTACTGACTGAATGACTGCAGCAAAAAGATGAATATTTTTGTAAATAATATGTTGAGGTAACGGACTGATGATGAGTTACATGTTCATGGCGTTTGGCACTCAGGAGGAATAAAAGGTAGAGATGAAAACACTCTTTGGTTCGGCTGAATTTATTTTGTTTTGTGAAGCCTCCATCTTTTGTTGCTGACGGAGAAAACCTTTATGAGATTTGATGGCTTATAGTTCTTTACTCCCCCTAGGGTTGACTTGAGGAAAAGCAGACAGAACAATTCCACTCGAGCTGTAACAATTATTCAGGGTTCGTACGGTGCTGGAAATCCTTGAAAATGCTTGAAATTTCATGTGGTGTTTTCAAGGTTTGAAAAGTGCTTGGATTTTGGATAAAGTGCTTGAATTTTGGTTAAAGTGCTTGGATTTTGGATAAAGTACTTGAAATTGCACTTGTTACCAATAAATTGCTGTCTGACTGAATAGTTCGCTTTTTTCGATAAATAAAAAGAGAAAGAAGTCGGAGCGAGCTTAATTACTTTTCATAAAAAGACAGCTCCACTCCTTTTATACATATTTTGATATTTGAATCCTTCTTTTTTTCAGTTGCAGATTTTCCGTTTTCAGATTCCAAACAATTATTTTTTCAGTTTCAAATCTTGTTTTTTCAGGTTTCACCGTTTTTTTCGCTTTCAAGCTTTTGAACCTGATGTTGCTTGGGGGGGCGGGGCTTACCAAAGAGTAGTTTAGCACCCTGAGTGACAGCCCTCCCTCTGTCATGACTCATGTTGCCTTCATGGATGTAAGGTTGCGCGAGAAATAATAGGCTTGTTTGAGACGAGCTGCGGCTCGCCTCGAAAGTAGACGAGAATAGCCGATCGCAGCCGGGGGAGGTCTCAAAAAACTCGCCTGAAGTCGGACAGCTCGGAGTCGGCTTCTTCTTCTTCTTCTTCTTCTTCTTCTTCTTCTTCTTCTTCTTCTTCTTCTTCTTCTTCTTCTTCTTCTTCTTCTTCTTCTTCTTCTTCTTCTTCTTCTTCTTCTTCTTCTTCTTCTTCTTCTTCTTCTTCTTCTTCTTCTTCTTCTTCTTCTTCTTCTCTCGGTTTTTTGGCGGATTTCAAACAACTTTAAGGTGCATACCGCCACCTCCGGAGTCGGCTTGACTCGGTTTGCATTTATAAATGCACACGGCATCTATTGCACGTCTGTCCGTCCTGGGAGAGGGATCCCTCCTCTGTTGCTCTCCCTGAGGTTTCTCCCATTTCCCCTTTAAACTGTGGGTTTTTCTCTGGAAGTTTTTCCTTGTATGATGTGAAACGTAAGGACAGAGGGTGTCGTATTGTCATACTGATATTCTGTACAAACTGTGAAGTCCACTGAGACAAATGTAACATTTGTGATATTGGGCTATATAAATAAACATTGATTGATTGATTGATAAAGAATGGACAAATGTGTTTAATCGTTAATGTCAGATATGTACTAAGTAAATACATTTGTTCCTGCTCAAGATTAGATTCAACTTTATTGATATTGCACAGATTACAGGTACTGAGACAACGAAATGCAGTTTAGCTTCTAACCAGGAGTGCAAAAAGCAGTAAAGTGAAAAGTAATGTACACAATCTACAGAATAAAATATAGAATGAATTGAATGATGAAAAAACAGTGAGGGGTATGAATACACTATATACACAGTAGCCTAGCCTAGTATGAACAGTGTGTTGTATGAATATGCTAAGATATATAAAGTATGACAACGGTAAGCAGTGCAAGTATAGTATAAAATATATAGATATTAATGTCATGATGATAAACATTGTGGAACAATGATGAAAAATGTGAATGGAAGTGGCGACGTAAAACTGACACAAAACAACAACACACTTTTGCCGAGCCAATGGAGAGTTTCATCTCCAGCACGGGGTAAAACCCACCAATGAGCACTCAGCTCGAGATACCAGCGAGTCGTTTCCCATCAAGCATTTCGCTTCCGCAGCCCGGGGAGAGAAACTGCGCCGCCTCGCCGAGCCTCGCTCTCAAGTCTGCGGGCGTCTTTGTCCCGCGAGATTTCAACGTCTCATGTAGGCGAGCCTCCAGAGCAAGTCGGACAAAATGACTAACCATCATGCAACGCACGAGCAAGACGTTGATCGCAATTGCGCAGGTCTCGCTTGTCTCAAACAAGCCTACTTTCAAGACTTTCTATACACAATACTCCCGTGATTGGTGGGAAACCAAACTGATACCAGCGTCAAAGTTCCGTTAAGCGAGCTGTTGAGCATCGTAGTTCAGAATCAGAAAACCTTTATTAGTCCCACAGAGGGGACATGCACGTTGTTACAGCAGAAAAGAGCCACTGACAGCTTAATGTTACATAGTTACATGCAAAAAAAAGTATTTAAAGTAAAAAAAAAGTTATATGATAAAAAAATATAATAAAATAAAAAGTTATACAATTTACAAAATACACATCCTGTAACAGTTCTGAGGATTTAGCAGCCAGGTATATATTGCAGTTTTTAACGTATATATATATATATATAAGGCAAATCAATTGATTTAAAGTGCAGGGAGGCTCCGCACCAGACACAGGTACATTCCTACATCCCCACAATAGTGACACTGATGGTTTAAAGTCGTTTCTGCGGGGAACAGAGTGCTAAAAGTCTGATAACAGTGTGGTAAACGTCTGATTGTTTCAGAGACCCATAGTAATGATACAATAAACCATTTACATCTAAAAGTATTGATTAAAATTCATTTTTATGGGGAAAAGTGCAGATGAGGTATTTTTGGTATTTGGGGCAAAACACTTCACCCAACCCTGTGTATATATATATATATATATATATATATATATATATATATATATATATATATATATATATATATATGTATGAATTGTAATCAATACTTTTAGATGTAAATGGTTTATTGTATCATTACTATGGGTCTCTGAAACAATCAGACTTTTAGCACTCTGTTCCCCGCAGAAACGACTTTAAACCATCAGTGTCACTATTGTGGGGATGTAGGAATGTACCTGTGTCTGGTGCGGAGCCTCCCTGCACTTTAAATCAATTGATTTGCCTTTTTTTAATCGTATTTTCTGCTGTTAATGCACTGTGCTCATGTCGGGTGATGCGCGCCCTGAAGCCCTCCTGTGGGGAATCTTGGAACTGCACTTAAATCACTTGGTGCTTTTTAAGCCATTTAAAATAGTTTTTCTCACTTTTAAAATACTTTCTGCCCGAGAAATGATTTTTAATCAGTATTACCATTATTTAGGTGCTGCATGAACACACATTTGAGCATCCCTGCACACTTTCCTCCTATTTAAAACACTTTTCAGTGAGGTGCTGCAGCCTGATTCTCTCCTGTTTCTCTGCCCCTATTTAAAACACTGTTTCTCCTATTTAAAACACTTGCTAGAGGAGAAATCTCTATTGCAGCCCTGATTTTGGCATATCTTGTAAATTAGTTAAATTTAGCCTTGTGTTTTTATTTAAGTCGCTGTTCATTGTTTGTTATATAAAGCAGATTGAATTATATCCTATGGACGCTGATGTGTGGATGTTGTGTCCTTTTGATAACTTTGTGGAGCTTGTTTTTAGCTGCATGTCTTTTTCTATCTCACTGAACAAAGTCCCTGTGTGTGAACCATAGACTGTATATATAAAGGTGTGAACTGCTTCAGCTGATAAGGCTGGTTATGAATCAGAGGGAGGAGCTGCAGACAGTGAGGGAAGTTGAAAGTAGGAAGTCAGACTGCCAGACGCCATTTTACAGCTCGTCAGGAGGAGAACAAAAGGGTGAGTGTTAATAAGAGAGAAAATAACTTATTGGTTAACAATCTGCGTCCTAGAGTCCATTGAGACTTCTGCAAGTGTTGTACACTTTTATTATTTCCTGTTTTCTGATTCATCAGAGTTACATAACATGTGACAGCCCAGCGCAGTCAAAATGTAGTGTGTGTGTGTGTGTGTGTGTGTGTGTGTGTGTGTGTGTGTGTGTGTGTGTGTGTGTGTGTGTGTGTGTGTGTGTGTGTGTGTGTGTGTGTGTGTGTGTGTGTGTGTGTGTGTGTGTGTGTGTGAAAAACCGGTAAGATGTGCACTCAAAATGAGGGAAATGAATCACAACCATTCGTAGCTGAGAAGCTTTTACCAGCAAATGCAACATATTATTTGTTATATAACATCACTAAATTAGCAGACTATTTTTTCATGTTTAAAATATCCAAAGTTCAGAGGGGTGTTTTATTTTGTATCTTATCAGATTTGTTCTTTTTGTAGACTGTTCCAGAAACAGCAGGCATCAAGTTCCCTGACATCAAATCAGCGGGAGTCACACCGCGCAGTCAGAGGGTGAGTACTAATACTACATTTGTATATTCCAGGGTTCCTACGGTCATTAAAAACCTGGAAAAGTCATGGAAATTCAAAATGCTAATTCCAGGCCCTGGAAAAGTCATGGAAAACAATATTTTTCCCAAAGTTTTGGAAAAGTCATGGAAATGTAACTAAAGTTGCATCAAATATAATTTATATTTTATCTAATCGCCGAAATAGTAATACCATAATGATAATAAATACTGTATAGTAATGAAACGTGAAATGCCATTTAACTGTCAAGGTATTTTGCTGGTGAGAGATTTTAGTGGCTTTAGCGTGTAGATCAGGGGTAGCCAACACGGTGTGTGTTGGAGGAGGGGCTCTGTAAGGAAGTCTAAAGGAAGAGACAGATTTTTTTCACCTGCGTACTTTCAAATGATAGCTTACTCGAGCTGGTTTCTCCATTCTTACCTACCCTACCTTTAAGTGTTAATTATGATGCAAGCACTTTGAATTGCCTCTGTGTCTGAAAATGTGCTATATAAATAAACGAACCTTACCTGCATGTTTCTGGTAGTTTGCTCCAGATATTTGGAGCATAATAACTGAACGCTGCTTCGCCATGTTTAGTTCTGACTCTGTGGACAGAAAGCAGACCAGTCTAAACCCGTCTTCATCACTGTGCCTATGTCAACCACCTCCCATCCCTTCAAGAAAGCATCTGCAGTCTCCGAAGCCTGATAAGGATGTGTGTGTACAAAACGCAACAAACTTTTACTGATATGTGCTGGGTCCAGGCTCAAGGGCATATGGCACTCTCAACTCTTTCCAGCACATGCCGGGGCCCTGCCTGCCAGTAGCTTTGCCGATATCTGTGTTGATAGGTAATAGATTAAGAGCGGTAAATCAGCTTAGAAACAGGAAGTGCTCAAACGTTTGTGTGAGGTTATCAAATTTAGCAGTGATTCCATGTCAGCCACAGCTTGTCACAATTTTTTTTACTGATAGTGTATTTAACAAACTTAAACTAGCTTTATTAAATGTCAGGTCTTTGGCAGGAAAAACATTTTTAATCAATGATTTTATCACTGAGCACAATCTCGATTTTATGTTTTTAACGGAAACTTGGATTGAACAAAATAACAGTGCAGCTGTTCTTATCGAATCAACCCCTCCCAACTTTAGTTTTATGAGTCAGGAAAGAATGCATAAGAAAGGGGGTGGAGTTGCTATTTTGTTCAATGATTCCATTCAATGCAGGAAGACATCTTATGGGGACTTTGCTTCTTTTGAATATGTGGCCCTTCAGCTGAAATGCTCCTCTCGAGCTCTGTTCCTAAATATCTATAGACCACCCAAATACTGTGCAAGCTTTTTTGATGATTTTACTGAACTGCTGTCTATAGTGTGTATTGACTTTGACCGTTTAGTCATTGTTGGTGATTTTAACATCCATGTTGACAACCCCCAGGACAGAGGGGCTAAAGAACTGTTTTGTGTTCTTGATAACTATGGACTGACTCAGCATGTGGCGGAGCCCACGCACAATAAGGGGCACACTCTGGACTTAATTATCTCAAAGGGTCTGAATATCTCAAAGGTTGTGGTGACTGATGTTGCACTCTCTGATCATTCCTGTGTTTTCTTTGAGAGCTCTATTTCTGTTCACAAAAATGTTCAGAAAGAGGTAACCACAAAGCAATATTTAACTGAAAATACTAGGGAAATGTTTACTCATAATTTCTCATCCACACTTGCCCCTGCTAACATCTCAGTAAATGAGCTAGTAGATCATTTTAATTCAAAAATTAAAAATGTTATAGATACCATTGCTCCAACTAAGGTAAAGGAAGTGATTAGCAAGAAAATATCTCCATGGAGAAAGGCCATGACCGTGAGAACAGAAAAAAGAGAGTGTCGAAAAGCTGAACGTAGGTGGCGAAAAACAAATCTCCAGGTTCACTTTGAAATCTATAAAGAGAGACTTGGCCTTTATAATTTGGAATTGAAAAACGCACGACAGTCTTTCTTCTCTGACATCATTACCAAAAACAAAAACAACGCACGTGCCTTGTTTGCTACCGTCGACAGACTAACTAACCCCCCAGTGTCAGTAGCCTCTGAATTTCTATCCACCAGGGCGTGCAATGATTTTGCCTCCTTCTTCACTGACAAAATTCAGAAAATTAGACAAGCAGTCAGTGCCTCTACATCAGGTACAGCAAATGTTTTGTCCCTATGTCCACCTAATATCAATTCAAACACCATGACACAATTCCATCAGATTAATGGTAAAAACTTAGAGGACATTATTCAACTTCTGAAATCCTCCTCCTGCTGCCTTGATATTATTCCAACAGGATTTTTCAAAGATGTTTTTCCTTGCATGGCCTCAGATCTACTTCATATAGTAAACACATCTCTTCACTCAGGTATTTTTCCAGAGGCCCTGAAAACTGCAGTCATTAAACCGCTCTTAAAAAAGAATAATCTAGATGCCTCAGTAATGAACAATTACAGGCCAATATCAAACCTGCCATTTCTAGGTAAAATCATTGAAAAAGTAGTATTTCAACAGTTGAGTAACTTCTTGCATTTAAATAACTCTTTGGATGTGTTCCAGTCAGGATTTCGTCCAAACCACAGCACTGAGACTGCTCTTGTAAAGGTCTTCAATGACATCCACTTAAACACAGACAGTGGCAGAACTTCAGTGTTAGTATTATTAGATCTCAGTGCTGCATTTGACACTGTTGACCACAACATATTACTAGACCGACTAGAAAACTGGGTGGGACTTTCGGCAACAGTTCTAAATTGGTTTGAGTCCTACTTAAAGGACAGAAAAAACTTTATTTCTATAGGTAAATACACATCTGAGTTGACAAATATGACATGTGGGGTACCTCAAGGCTCCATCTTGGGGCCTCTTCTCTTTAACATCTACATGCTACCACTGGCTCAGATAATGAAAAACAACAAAATAAGTTACCATAGCTATGCGGATGACACACAAATTTACGTAACAATTTCACCAGGAGATTATGCTCCAATTCAAACACTGAGTAAGTGCATTGAACAAATCAATGACTGGATGTGTCAGAACTTTCTCCAATTAAACAAAGATAAAACTGAGGTAATGGTTTTTGGAGCCAAGGCAGAACGTATAAAAGTTAGCGCTGAGCTTCAGTCTGCAATGTTCAAAACAACAGATAAAGCCAGAAATCTAGGTGTAGTCATGGACTCTGACCTGAGTTTCAACAGTCACATTAAAACAGTTACTAAATCAGCCTACTATCACCTAAAGAACATATCTAGGATTAAAGGACTAATGTCACAGCAGGATTTGGAAAAACTTGTCCATGCTTTTCTCTTCAGTAGACTCGACTACTGCAATGGTGTCTTTACAGGCCTCACTAAAAAATCTATTAGAAAGCTGCAGCTAATTCAGAACGCCGCTGCTCGAGTCCTCACTAACACTAAGAAAGTGGATCACATCACTCCTGTTCTGAAGTCTTTACACTGGCTTCCTGTGTGTCAAAGAATAGATTTCAAAATATTGTTGCTGGTTTATAAAGCTTTGAATGGTTTAGGCCCAAAATACATGTCTGACCTACTGCTAAATTATGAACCATCCAGAACCCTCAGGTCTTCAGGGACTGGTCAGCTTTCTGTCCCCAGAGTCAGAACTAAACATGGTAAAGCAGCATTCAGTTATTATGCTCCGAATATCTGGAACAAACTCCCAGAAACCTGCAGGTCCGCTGCAACTCTTACTACTTTTAAATCCAGGCTGAAGACTTTTCTTTTTGCCGCTGCTTTTAATTGAACTATTCACATCTTAAACTGCACTGTAACTTTTAACTTTTATCCATGTATTTTTTCTTTTAATGTTTATTTTATTATCTTTCCTTTTTAATGACTGATTTTAAATGCCATTTTTAAAATGTCTTCCATTTTTGTAAAGCACTTTGAATTACCTTGTGTTGAAAGGTGCTATATAAATAAACTTGCCTTGCCTTGCCTTGCCTTAACACTAACCCTAGAAGACCTGAGATTAAGGTTTAACCATCACATTTTCTTTCCTTGTCTCTTTCAGGTCCCATCCACCTCAGCTCTCCTGCAGCGTCTCTCCCGCCCACCGTCCTCTCTCCCCCCTCTCCTCTCTCTAGCCTCCCCCTCCGCCCCGCCTCCCTTCTCCTGCTCCCCCCTCGTCGACCTCCAAGATAGATTCCCTCAGGAGTAAGGTTGACCTGTGCTTGCGGGAGGTCCTGGAGTGCGAGGACTTGTACGAGTATCCCGACTCGTTGTCCATGTCTCTGGCCGGTGCTTAGCGGACTTTGTGAGCCCCGACTCCTCCTCCTCCTCCCCCCAGGACTTGATACTGATGGGGGGCGTCCTGAGCTTCTTGGCGCTCCTCACCCCACTCGCCTTCCTCATCCTGCCCTGCGAGGGCCTCTACGTCTCCCTGGCCTTCAAGCTGCTGGTGCTGCTCATCTCCTCCTGGGCGCTGTTCCTCCGCCCGCCTCGCGCCACGCTCCCGCGCTTCTTCGGCTTCCGCTGCCTGCTCATGGTGCTGGTGTTCCTGTTCGTGGCGTCCTATTGGTTGTTCTACGGCGTGCGGGTGCTGGAGCCGAGGGAGAGGGACTACCGGGGGATCGTGGAGTACGCCGCCTCGCTGGTGGACGCTCTGCTCTTCATTCAGTACCTGGCTCTGGTGCTGCTGGAGGTCCGACACCTGCAGCCCGCCTTCTGCCTCAAAGTGGTGCCAAGTACTGATGGAGCCAGCAAGTTCTACAACGTGGGACACCTCAGGTCTGTGAGACAATGTAGAAAACGTTATCATAATGTCTGCAAGAGTTGGTAAACCTTTTGTTTATCAACAAAGATTCAAGATTCAAGGCTTTTATTGTCATGTGTGCATAGCTACAGTGTAGTTATGACAATGAACATCTTAGGTCACAGGCTGCTCCAACAGTGCAACACAATAAAACAGATAATATAGTGCAAGTAAATACAATACAATAGAATATAATAGAAATACTGCAGAATAGTCTATATACAAGTAATTGAAATATTGATATATATATATATATATATATATATATATATATATATATATATATATATATATGTTGCATAGGTGAAATAGTAGCTTAGACAGAACCAAACATGTAACCACTGACTACCAATAATGCATAATTATGTACAAACATTTCATTTCATCTCACTGTACAATATTTTATTTTACATTCTGTTCTTGTATATATCATAGTCGATTTAAGTGTATATAGACTTCTTGCGCTATTTTGTATTTTTATTTTCTTATTCTATTATGTATTGCATTGTTGGAGTAGCTCTGGTCATACGATTTTCCTTGCCATTTCTACACTTTTGTGCATATGACATTAAAACCTTTGAATTTGAATTGAAAACACGTTTCACAGCAAAAAATAAAAAAAAGAGGAGTAAAAGTAGCCCCCGACTTGTTTTATTTTTTGAAAGTAGCCCTCACCCTAAAAAAGGTTTGTGACCCCTGGTGTAGAAGCTAGTAAGCCTATTTGATTTGTTTGAGATAGGCACAACTGTTCCATGTTAAAATAAACCATTTTCAGTGGTACGCTGAGAAAGAGTCATTGTTTTGGTCATGGAAAATTAGGTAAAGGTCATGGAGAAGTCATTGAAAATCATTGGTGAAAAAGTGTATAAACCCTGATATTCAAACTACAAAGAGAGTATTCTGAAATACATCTCCAACACAAAACTCCCAGTTAGGAAGTTATAGACCAAACTAAAGACAAATGAAGCAGTGAGAAATAATCCTAAATCTCTGCATTCAGAACTTTTATTTCTCTGAAGTGTGTTGGTAGTTATTCATCGATCAAATGTAGTTTGAGTCACTATTAATATCCGAAGAGTTTTCTGGAGGCTTGACCCTGCGGTTGATGTATGTGAGAAAGCAGAGGGTCTGACTCGAGCTAGCTATCTCTCATTAGCGCTGTGATGATTCATTCTGATAGTGGCTCGCTAATATCGGTAAGACCTAGCAAGTGCACTCTTATTCATTGTGTGTGTGTGTGTGTGTGTGTGTGTGTGTGTGTGTGTGTGTGTGTGTGTGTGTGTGTGTGTGTGTGTGTGTGTGTGTGTGTGTGTGTGTGTGTGTGTGTGTGTGTGTGTGTGTGTGTGTGTGTGTGTGTGTGTGGTGTGTGTGTGTGTGTGTGTGTGTGTGTGTGTGTGTGTGTGTGTGTGTGTGTGTGTGTGTGTGTGTGTGTGCGCGTGCGCGTGCGTGCATCTTTGTTAAAGCTGCTCTTTAAATGAACTAATGATGTTTAAACATGTGTTGTTTCCACAGACAGAGAGCAGGGTCTACGGTCTCCATGTGGTCTCTGAAGAGTGACGGGTCTAAAGGGTGGCTTCCTCCATACTTCAGTAATGAACCTGGACCCTCAGACACAAAGTAAGAGTCTCTCCTGTAAACTGACCTGAAGAGGATCCAGTTTTGATGTAATCTAATATATCAAACTGTTCTTTAATGAAATCATGTGAGCAGTTTGTAAAGGGAAAACGCAGCAGAGTAAGCTAACATTATCTAAGGATATTTCAATATGCAATTATATTATCATTGTATCTGTGTATAAAATAGTTTTAAATAGCAACAATATTGATAAATACTGATTTAAAAACGATATATATTGTCCAAAACATTATTTAACTACTTGGGCATATCTATGATATGTCTTTTTAAGATGTTTATTAATAATAGTGATAACCTGGTGAGCTGGTTGTGTTTAGCATTAGCAGATAAAACAGAGTTTTGTGAAATCACATGTAGAGTCAATACGAAGACCCAGATCCGTGCCTGGCAACACGAAGGAAGTGAAGATGTTAAATTCATATCACCTGCGTATTCGTGCAGCGTGACACATTTCAACTTGAGTGTAAAGTTTGTGACGCTCTGTTACAAAAACCTGTCAGTGTTGAGATTGTGCTCCTGGGGTCTCTGACGGTCTGAGGGGAATCAGAGAGGAGAACAGAGCTCGACAGCAGCTCATATTCAATCAGGGTTATTCATGTTCCTGTATAAACCAGAGACTGTCTGTGGTGCTAACAATATAGCAGGGGTCGGCAACCTTTTTGATATGAAGTGCCATTTAAAAAAAAAAAAATTATCAGCGTGCCAACGATCGAGAATTATCAACGGGGGGGGGGGGGGGGGGGGTGGGTGGAGGATGTTGAGGAGCTTGACGCTCGTGATCTATCAACAGGAGGGCGGGGGGGCCTCGCTGCGGGGAAGCAGTGTGTGGACCTGTCAGCGCAACTTACATGATACCGAATTTAACAAACACATTTAAATAATTGGTTTAAACGGCATAATAATAAGGACGATCGTCCGTTCTGTGATTCTCCAGAACACACATGTTATGATATTAGGGTCATGCAGAGTGAGATGAGATCGCTGTCCCTTTAAGAGAGAGAGAGAGGGGTGTGGCGTGTGCGTGTGAGTATGTTTCTGGAAGTGAAACGAGGCAGCAGAAAAACAGGTCTGTGATGTATTTTGTGAAACAGAAGAACAGCTAAATAAATGCAACGGCCTCTCAAGAAGAGCTCGCCTCTCTCCAGTCATTTAAGCTAAAGTGGGTTATTGAACCTGAAGCTCGTTGCTTCTGCCCTCCTCGACTACGGTCTGGGAGCCGACAGGAAAGTTCAACACACAGATGGCCAGTCCGCCCCTTTGTAGCATATTATTTCAATGAGAGATGAGCAGATCGCCACTGGGCTTTCAACTAAAGACACACACAGCCACGCAAAAACTGCGACATTTGTAAAGCTCCTTATGGGTACTGCAATTTGTGAAGTGCTTTCTTCCGTGGTGAAACGATCAGCACTGCACCACGGAGGAAAGCGGCAGAAAGTCACCTGGAGTTAAAGAGAGCGGGGCTGCGTTGCGTGCATGGCTTCCTTCTGCAGGTAACGGGGAGACGCGCTCTGGCGGCGGTCTCGTTCAGGATCCGAAAATACAATTTAAATATTTTGCACACTTATTCGACTTATTCCTAGTGTGCCACTGGCTACGGTGCCGCGTGCCAATGCTGGCACGCGTGCCAGGGGTTGCCGACCCCTGCAATATAGTGACTGCTGTACTTATGACTTCATGAAGTTACTCTGAGTGTTGATGGAGCAGCTAATGTTAGCCTAGCTTTAATCAAACCCATCTCTTCAGAAACAAAAAGGAAAACAAATGTTATGCTCGTTGTGTTGGAGACAGACCTGACAAAGCATTAACTCAGGCTTTTTACACATCAGTATCATTCTGTTGTTATTTAGGCATCCTTTCCATATGTTTATTTATATTAATTCACAGCAGATTCTATGCAAGTTGGGTTTATAGTGTACCAGGTTAATACAGTGTGTGTAGATACAGGGAACATGTGCTCCTCTGGGTGATGAATCCAGACAGGATGCTCTCTGGTTTTATGATCATGTGAATTGTAAGCTATACCTGATCACAAGGGTATATATTATATAGACCTTTTTTTAAAGATCAAACTAGAATGTGCCCCCTTGTTGTACCTTTGGTGAGAATCAGCCTCTCTGAAGTAAAGTGCTATAAAGGATGTGTTCCTCTCCGCAGGTCTCCCGTGAAAAAGAGATCGTTGATCTCGGGATATTTGACCTGGTTAAATAAAGGCTACAGAGCCAGTCAGACCAGCTCTGTACGAGGTAAGAGGCCGAACTCATGCAGCGTCTTATTCCTCTTCCTGGTTCATTTGTTTTTTTTATTAGGTATTCTGTTGAAGAACATAGACATTAAAATGTTTATAAAACATTTAAACTCAGTCTGTTTTTATTAGTTTTATTGTTATATTCTCAAAAGCATTTCCTGATTCTCTCCTGTTTCCTTCTCTTTCAGCAGATAGTGGTCTGCAGGAGGTTTTAGATGAACATAGGCTCAGTCTGAGGAGGAGATGTGAACGTGTGACTGAAGGAACTGATCAAAGTGAAACCCTCCTCAACAGGATCTTCACTGAGCTCTACATCACACAAGGCCAGAGTGAAGAGGTTAATACCCAACATGAGGTGAGGCAGCTGGAGACAGCTTCCAAGAAAGAGACCCTCCATGACACTCCAATCAAGTGCCAGGACATCTTTAAAGCCTCATCTGACCAACAGACTCTCATCAGAGCGGTCCTGACCAACGGAGTCGCTGGAGTTGGAAAAACCTTCTCAGTGCAGAAGTTCACTCTGGACTGGGCCGAGGGTTTGGGAAACCAAGATGTCAGTCTGGTGATCCCGCTCTCCTTCAGGGAGATGAACCTGATCAAAGGTGAGCAGTACAGTCTTCTCAGGCTGCTCCATGTTTTCCATCCAACCTTACAGAAGGTCACAGCAGAGCAGCTGGCTGTCTGCAAAGTGCTGCTCATCTTTGACGGCCTGGATGAAAGCAGACTTTCTCTGGACTTCAGAAACAATGAGGTTGTGTCTGATGTCTTACAGCAGTCCTCAGTCAACGTGCTGCTGACAAACCTCATCAGGGGGAAGCTGCTTCCCTCGGCTCTCGTCTGGATAACTTCCAGACCTGCAGCGGCCAATCAGATCCCTCCTGAGTGTGTGGACAGGGTAACAGAAGTACGAGGCTTCACTGACGCCCAGAAGGAGAAGTACTTCAGGAGGAGATCGAGTGATGAAGACCTGTCCAGCAGAATCATCTCTCACATCAAGAGCTCCAGGAGCCTCCACATCATGTGTCAGATCCCAGTCTTCTGCTGGATCACTGCTGTAGTTCTGGACCACATGTTTACTACAGACCAGAGAGGAGAGCTGCCCCAGACCCTCACTGACATGTACTCACACTTCCTGCTGGTCCAGACCAAGAGGAAGAAGCAGAAGTATGAAGCGGGACATGAGACGAGTCCACAGCAGCTGACGGAGGCTGACAGGAAGGTTCTTCTGAAGCTGGGGAGGCTGGCGTTTGAACATCTGGAGAAAGGAGACATCATGTTCTACCAAGAAGACCTGCAGCGCTGTGGTCTTGGTGTCACCGAGGCCTTGGTGCACTCAGGAGTTTGTACAGAGATCTTCAAAAGAGAGAGAGTGATCTTCAAGGAAACAGTCTACTGCTTTGTTCATCTGAGCATTCAGGAGTTTCTGGCTGCAGTCTACATGTTGCACTGTTACACCAACAGGAACACAGAGGTACTGAAGGACTTCCTGCAGAGAGACTGGTACTATGAGAACAGTAAAAACAGTGATCAGGATTACCCATCCCTGGATGTCTTCCTAAAGGGAGCCATGGAGAAATCCCTCAGAAGTAAAAATGGCCACCTGGACCTGTTTGTCCGCTTTCTCCACGGCCTCTCTCTGGAGTCCAACCAGAGACTCTTAGGAGGCCTGCTGGGTCGCACGGACAACCGTCCAGAAACCATCCAGAGAGCCATCAGCAACCTGAAGGAGATGAGCAGTGATGAAATCTCTCCTGACAGGAGCATCAACATCTTCCACTGTCTGACAGAGATGAAGGACCACTCAGTACATCAGGAGATCACAGAGTTCCTGAAGTCAGAGAACAGATCAGAGAAGGAACTCTCTGTGATCCACTGCTCTGCTCTGGCCTACATGCTGCAGATGTCAGAGGAGGTTCTGGATGAGTTGAACATGAGGAAGTACAACACATCACGGGAGGGGAAACAGAGACTGATTCCAGCTGTGAGGAACTGCAGGAAGGCCAAGTAAGTCCAGATGTGATTAACTTTATAAACTAATGTGGATCAGAAGTTTAATTATTCAAATAAACACTATAACATTTCTGCTGTTTAAATACTGAGAGCAAAATAAACCAAGACTGTTCTTCTATTTATTTATAATAATAGTTAAACTGAAGCGTTTCTCTCTTCATATTGAGTGATGGAGGCGACATGTCAAACACATGAAGGACTCTAGAGGTTTCTCAGCATGTGATCACACCACACAGCAGGACTTACAGTTATCAGTTATTATTACTTTCTAGTTTCTTTATCATTAAACACACACACGTTTTTATCACAATGTGTTAGAGTTTAAAATAAGATCTATATCAGATCCCACCAATACCAGAGTTATGTCTTAATGCTCATATAGTGAGAACATCTGATGGTATTCAGTTTAAAATATTGAAACTTTATTGGTTTGTTAACTGTGTTTGTGTGCACAATACATTTCCAGATGCTCAGAGAAACCAAAACATCCATCATTCACATCTCAATATTAACTAACATTTAAATATGTACATCTCTAATATTGTCAAGTGATTTATTTAATTTCTGTTTCTATGGTAACAGTCAGTGACAGCAGGAGCACAGACCTGTGATCAGATCACACTGACAACACATTACACTCTATTATCATATATTATTAAAATGGACTAACAGCAAATCTCAATCAGAACATGTCAAATATGTTTTTCATCAAATGCTTGAGGTCATTATGTTTCCTCTTTTTTAACACATGTTGTAATATCTGTGTTATTATAGACTTGCTAACTGTGGACTCTCAGAGACTCACTGTGAAGTCGTGGCCTCAGCTCTGAAGTCTGATCCCTCCCATCTGAGAGATCTGGACCTGAGTGGCAACGATCAGAAGGATTCAGGAGTGGAGCTGCTGAGCTCTGGACTAAAGAGTCCAAACTGCAGACTGGAGGCTCTCAGGTCAGTTCACTGACTGAACTTCATCTGTTTGTGTTTATCATTTTCTGAATTTGAAAAAAATACATTAAAGTTTTTTTTCCACTTTTGCTAATGACTGAATATTGATCAGAGTAACAAAGAGAAGGTGAATGTGTGAGGGAGAGAGTTTGAGCTTCCTCAGACTCACTCTGTGCTCCATGAGTCAGTGGAGATGCTGTCAGTACTGATAAGCTGTGAGGGAGATGAAGGAGTTGTTAAACATCTGATCAAAGTTAAAGTTCCAGATTATCAATGGATTGTTTCTACATCATCTCTGAGGTTAAAGGTCTCCTATCATGCAAAAGTCACTAGTCATTAGTTATTCAACCTGATTTTTCTACATACCGTAATTTTCGGACTATAAGCCGCGACTTTCTTCCCATTTTTCGACCCTGCGGCTTATATAACGGTGCGGCTAATCTATGGATTTTTACAGCTCCGACGACTTGCTCTGAAAACACGGAGGAACAAAACAACAAACGAGTGAAACAAAGCGTATATTAAAGCCCGGGAAATATACCCGTTTTGACGCTGTTTCAGGAGCGCCTCTAACATTGTTTTGAAGGCCTGTTGCTAGCTGCGGGGGATCCTCGGGCTAGCCCTGTAGACACCGGGCCGAGAGAGCGCAAGGGACCGGGACAGGAGCTCCGCGGGATAACGACCAGGTTTGACTGACCCTGCCAGTCCTATCTTATAACACAAAGAAGACGTAACCTCTCCTATGTTTGAAAGTTGAAAAGTGTGTGTGTCTGAAACGCTATGTGATCCAGTACAGTTTACACAGCACAGTACATGTTCTGTAGCTACTATTGCACTAAATGGTAACACTTGAATACGTTATGCAAATATGCAACTTGTTTGTTGAAATGTTAATAAATGGGAGCTTCCTCAAACAGCCATCTCTTTCCCGACAATCCCCTCTGTGCACGAACCCTTAGATATGGTAATTAAACATTAAAACACCTGCGGTTTATAGTCCAGTGCGGCTTATATATGTACACATCATTCAATTTAGCTGCTGCGGCTTATATTCAGGTGCACCTTATAGTCCGAAAATTACGGTAATTAACTTACATCCATAAAGTTGTAAATGTTCTTTTATTCATACTTTCATTTGTAGGTACTAAAGTAAGAACTGCAGAGATAAATGTTGACTGATTCTCAAAGGAACTGTAATAGATGTTAGTTGTGAAAAGTAAATCTATGTTTTTAATATTTAGTAAACGATAACGTCTGAATAAAGTTAATCTGAAGTAATATTAGTTTACAGGATAAAGTTGACTTTCTGAAGAAGACATGTTTTTGTTCCCATTCATTTCAATGTTGAATAACATCTGATTATAAACAGATTTGTATCCTCATCATGTTTTCTTTATTCAGTCTGAGTTACTGCAGGTTGTCAGAGATTAGCTGTTCTGCTCTGGCCTCAGCTCTGAAGTCCAACATCCATCTGAGACATCTGGACCTGAGAGGCAACGATCTGAAGGGTTCAGAGAAGCTGCTGAGAGATCTTCTGAAGAGTCCAAACTGCAGACTGGAGTCTCTCAGGTCAGTTCACTGACTGAACTTCATCTGTTTGTTTATCATTTTCTGAATTTGAAAAAAATATATTAAAGTTATTTTTCCACTTTTGCTAATGACTGAATATTGATCAGAGTAACAAAGAGAAGGTGAATGTGTGAGGGAGAGTGTTTGAGCTTCCTCAGACTCACTCTGTGCTCCATGAGTCAGTGGAGATGCTGTCAGTACTGATGAGCTGTGAGGGAGATGAAGGAGTTGTTAAACATCTGATCAAAGTTAAAGTTCCAGATTATCAATGGATTGTTTCTACATCATCTCTGACATTAAAGGTCTCCTATCATGCAAAAGTCACTAGTCATTAGTTATTCAACCTGATTTTTCTACATACCGTAATTTTCGGACTATAAGCCGCGACTTTCTTCCCATTTTTCGACCCTGCGGCTTATATAACGGTGCGGCTAATCTATGGATTTTTACAGCTCCGACGACTTGCTCTGAAAACACGGAGGAACAAAACAACAAACGAGTGAAACAAAGCGTATATTAAAGCCCGGGAAATATACCCGTTTTGACGCTGTTTCAGGAGCGCCTCTAACATTGTTTTGAAGGCCTGTTGCTAGCTGCGGGGGATCCTCGGGCTAGCCCTGTAGACACCGGGCCGAGAGAGCGCAAGGGACCGGGACAGGAGCTCCGCGGGATAACGACCAGGTTTGACTGACCCTGCCAGTCCTATCTTATAACACAAAGAAGACGTAACCTCTCCTATGTTTGAAAGTTGAAAAGTGTGTGTGTCTGAAACGCTATGTGATACAGTACAGTTTACACAGCACAGTACATGTTCTGTAGCTACTATTGCACTAAATGGTAACACTTGAATACGTTATGCAAATATGCAACTTGTTTGTTGAAATGTTAATAAATGGGAGCTTCCTCAAACAGCCATCTCTTTCCCGACAATCCCCTCTGTGCACGAACCCTTAGATATGGTAATTAAACATTAAAACACCTGCGGCTTATAGTCCAGTGCGGCTTATATATGTACACATCATTCAATTTAGCTGCTGCGGCTTATATTCAGGTGCACCTTATAGTCCGAAAATTACGGTAATTAACTTACATCCATAAAGTTGTAAATGTTCTTTTATTCATACTTTCATTTGTAGGTACTAAAGTAAGAACTGCAGAGATAAATGTTGACTGTTTCTTAAAGGAACTGTAATAGATGTTAGTTGTGAAAAGTAAATCTATGTTTTTAATATTTAGTAAACGATAACGTCTGAATAAAGTTCATCTGAAGTAATATTAGTTTTACAGGATAAAGTTGACTTTCTGAAGAAGACATGTTTTGTTCCCATTCATTTCAATGTTGAATAACACATCTGATTATAAACAGATTTGTATCCTCATCATGTTTTCTTTATTCAGTCTGGAGCACTGCAGTTTGTCAGAGATCAGCTGTTCTGCTCTGGCCTCAGCTCTGAAGTCCAACATCCATCTGAGATATCTGAACCTGTGGAGCAACGGTCTGCAGGATTCAGATGTGAAGCTGCTGAGAGATCTTCTGGAGAGTCCAGACTGCAGACTGGAGACTCTCGGGTCAGTAAGGGGTCTCTGCTGGTTCAGCAGTATTGTATGAACCACAGGGAGGTGTTTCTCTCACTGGGGAAACGGATCAGTGATGTTACCCACTGACTGCAGGCTCTTTCATTCTTCCATCAACTATAGAAGGCCAGCTGGAAATGCAAAGCCACACTTTAGTAATCAACTCTCTGACAGACATATGGGGTTTTACAGAAGAGTGGGAAAGGTAGTCTGTTCTTATGGGATGTTTTCAGTTTCTAGCCCAGGGGTGTCCAAACTGCGGTCCAGGGGCCAAATGCGGCCCTCGGAATCGGCCCTCAGCAAATTCTGAAAGTATAATGGAATATGGCCCACAAAGGAAACTTCTGCTTGTCTTATATTGTACTTCTTAAATATATATGTACACATATATTACACAGTAGTATTCATGTGTTAATAAGCCCACCTTTAAAATAAATGCAGTCAATTAAAGCTGAAAACATTTCCTAACAAATCTAACTTGATAAGAAAAAAGCCCAATAACTTATTGTTATAACAAGCGTGAAATAAACCCTTCATATTTCCTGTAATTATAATCAATCTGAAGCTCCTGTTTAAAGGAATGAGCTGCTGACAGAATACAGTAAACCCTCTGGAGAGCTGAGAGCTGTTTTGTTTCTTAAAGCATCCTCAAGTAACAAGCATCCTTTACCTTCATCTGATTGAGTTTCCTGACTTATAACTGAACTTATGAGGCAACATACCTCTAGAGAGCGGCCCAGACCTTTATATATTTTTCTGTATGTGGCCCTCGGTGAAAAAAGTTTGGACCCCCCTGATCTAGACCAATGAGTGGTTACTTCCTGTCATGCAGCTGAGAGCTGTGGCAGGCAGTCGTAGTGTTTGCAGAGAAGATATGATGGGATGTAAAGCATGAGATCAGGACTCTGAAGCTGACTCAAAGAACTAACACTTATTTTAAACTGGATCTTAAACTGTTGGATTGTGTTCATCTCTACAGGATCGGACATGGACAAGGAGAGACGTTCAGAGCCACGATCCAGAAGACCTGTGAGTACTGAAACCATATCCTCCATTCATCAAGATAGTAAACTCTTTAATGGAGCGTGACCTCAGAGGAAAACAACACTCTTCTTTCTCTCTTCATCATTCTGTCTTTTTCTCTTTGTTTTATTATCATCATTATTCTCTCTCTCTCTCCTTCTCCTCTCAGGTGACAGGAAGTGAAGACACACAGAAAGGTGAGAGGTCGTACCGTGTGAAGTTTATTTATTGAGGTTTCAACACGTTTTTCTGGTGTTCCAGACAAATCTGTAAGCTCAGGTTTTCTTTGTTCTCAGTTTATTCATCACGGGGCGAGTTTGAGACGTGAAGAGGAGCGTGGAGGCATTTTGGAAAATAAAGAAGAAGGCTGCAGCTGATGAGAGACTTCCTGTTGGCTCTCCTCAATATGAAATGAACAAAAACAATCAATTGTACTTAAAGCTTTTCTTAAGAAGAAAGATGTGTTGCACATACACCTGCTGCTACCTACCACCACCTCCCACCCATCCCGGCCCCAAAGAGGAGACTCCATCGACCCCAGATACCCCAACTCACTCTTCTTCAGGTTAGCTTGGAGCCCCGCCTTTACCTGCCCCAACACCTCACTTTGAACGATGTAGTCATCCGGATATCTGCATACTGAGAGTGGGACGCAGGAGCCGGTCAATGAGCTGCTGGAAGGGGGTCCACTGGACTGGAGGGGCTCTTGGATCTGGTGATGCCTTGCTCTTCCTGAAAGGGGAGGACACCTATCTGCCATAGTTTCTCCACCTGACGACTGAGTTCGGCATCGGGGGTTCCAGTTGGGGTGAAGAGACTCTGGGGGGCATCCGATGGCTCCTGAATAGGGGGGGCCCTTGGAGTGTCCAACCTAATGATAAGAATAAGAATAAGAATAATGCATTTTATTTGTAAAGCACCTTTCATTGCTAAAAGTCATCTCAAAGTGCTACAAGGGGCATCATATACTTCTTTTTTTAAAGAAACACAAGTTTAATAAAAGGCTTTAAAAAAAGAAAGGTTTTTAGGCCCTTCTTAAAGGAGTCAGTGGTCTGTGGAGTCCTCAGTTTGTCTGGGAGGGAATTCCACAGGTGAACAGAAAGCCCCCCCATGGTGCGGAGTTTGGTGCTGGGGGGGGGGAGCAGATGGTTGGTTGTAGAATGGAGGTTGCTTGTGGAGGTTTGTGAGGAGAGTAGTCTCAGAACCTTGAGGTATGTTGAGACCTCCATATTAGGATGAATACTTAAAACGAAAGTTAATTATAATCAAGTATAATCAATTATATTCTTGTATAACCCACAATGAAAATGCATCATATTTTATGATTTTCTATATTTACAGTATAAACAAAGTGGTTTGTTAAGTTGAGTGTGTAAGGCCTATAATGGTTTATGGTTGTCACTGATAAGAGGAGAGGCAGTTTCTTCTCTCTCCCCTCACAGCAGTACACAGGGAGGGGGGGCTCCTGACTTAAGGAGAAATACATTGAGGCCCCAAAAAGGTGGTTATGTCATAGCCGAGAATAATATTTTGCAAGTCCTGCAGAGTCGGGGTCATGTCCTTTTTACACAAACATGGGAAGGTGTGTCTTATGCCATAGAATATGTCTGTTCATGTCCAGTCCTGTACATCAGAGGCCATGCCCAGTTTCCACAAATATGGGTATGGAGGAGGTGTCTTTGGGTTGTTATATCCTGTTTTGAGCTTTAAAACACTGGGTGAGAGAGAAACAGCTTCAGAGCTGGGTTTTTGCTCTCGGTAAGGTTCTCTCAAACTTGGTAACTATTGCTTGAATCTCTGTGTATTGAATGCTGAGTGAATGGATGGATGAAAGTTTTTAAACTTAGGATTTCTAACTGATCATTCTGAGGAGCAAAACCACTTAAATGTGTCAGGCTATAGGCTGTGAATGTTAGAACCTTCGATCCACGAGGAGATCCCTCTGGGTTATGTCGGAATTCAATCTGAACATTCTGAGGAACTGACCTCTTACATGTGTCAGGCCATAGTGTGTGGATGTTAACCCCGTCGATCTGTGAGGAAATTCCTTTTGGATTTTGTCGGAAGACTTTAATGTGTGAACTATGAATTAAGGTTTTAGATTAGAAAATAACCCCAGCATGATATGTTTAGTATGATTATAATGTTGTAACGAGAGAAGGTAAAGCCCTGTATAAGTTTGGACCTATTTTTCTTCAAATAAACTGATCCCACCTTTTGGATTGGGACAACTTAAAATACATCAGCGCTCTCCTCTCCTGCTTCAAAGGTAAGATTGCACACTGCCACACTCACACTTAGTATAGGGCCACACTCATTTACTGATATCAAAATCCTTCGGGATCGCTTAAACAGATTAAGAGGGTCGTCTGAATTGAAACAGCAGTTAATTGAACCTGGTTCTTCAGGGAGTTAATAGAGGTGAGATCTTGCTGACGTTGGTGGATCTGAGCCAAGCAGCAAACTTACATAGACTCAATAACTTCGGTTAGGTTAATTAGTAGGTCTGAGTAATTTGCCAGAATAAATGATCAGTCCTCCAGACTCTACAGTGCGGAGTTTGGTCCTGGGGGGGAAAGCAGATGGTTGGTTGTAGAATGGAGGTTGCGTGTGGAGGTTTGTGAGGAGAGTAGTTCCTTGAGGTATGAAGGAGCGTTCCCGTGGATGCACTGATGGGTGAGGAGTGAGATCTTGTATTTGAACCTAGCTGGAGGGCTATTGGTGCCCCCTGTGGACCCAAAGAGACTCTTTTGGTTGGGGTAATGAGGTGAAAGTTATCTGCACCTATTAGTAGGAGAGGCTGCACTTTGGAAAAGAGGGAAGGGGAAGGCCTTGTAGGCGGAGATAGTGTTTCTTGAGTTCATCCAGTTTAGTTTAGTTTAGTTTATTTATTTTTTTCGAGCGTGTAAAACCAAAGAAAATACAAATGAAACAAAAGGTGATACAGACATGATACAGTACTATACAAATGAATGCAATAACAAAACGAAACATTTAATTAATAATTGAATAATCTGTAGTATCATTGTCTGATATCAATAAACAACAAAGCTTTAGCTCATTACACGTCCGAAAAGGGGTCAGAAGAAGTTTACACTTATTTAATCCGACCCCTTCTCCCTTTTTTTCTTTTTTTACATCTTAATATATGTTAACATACAATATAAACGCATACTTATAATCTTGAATAATTTATATAATCATTCATATAATATATACAGGCAAGTTAGGACAATGGTCTCTATATATTTATATATATACATATGTACATACACAAATTCATACAAACACAAATTCATAAATAGAATACAAAACAAGAATATAAACAGTTATGGTTTAGCAGTTTCATCTATCATGCACCTTGAGAGAATTGTGTCTTTATACCTCTTTTTGAATAGTTTTATGTTTGGACATCCCTTTAGCTCCTCACTCAAATTGTTCCAGATCTTCACCCCACAAACAGAAACACAAAAACTTCTCTTTGTTGTGCGCACCCTAACATTAGTGAATATAAATGAACCCCGTAAATAATAATTCCCTTGTCTTTCATTGAACAATATCTGAATATTCCCAGGTAACTGAACGTTTTTTGCCTTAAACATGATTTGTGCGATTTGGAATTCAACAAGATCTGACAGTTTTAATAATTTTAGCTCTAAGAATAATGGGTTTGTATGATCCCTATAGCCGACATTTTTAATAAGTCTTATTGCTCTTTTTTGTAGAATAAATAGGGATTGTGTTGTAGTTTTATAATTACTGCCCCAAACCTCTGCACAGTAACTTAAATAAGGTAAAACCAATGAACAGTAAAGAATGTAGAGGGAATTTTGATCAAGAATCTGTTTTGCCTTGTTTAATATTGCAATACTTCTTGAGACTTTGGAATGAATATGTTTTATTTGTGGTTTCCAGCTCAGTTTCTCATCAATTGTGATTCTAAGGAATTTATGTTCTTTAACTCTCTCAATGAAAATCCCATCTATCTTAATGGATGCTTGTGTATTGCTATTTCCAAATATGATTAATGTTGTTTTATTCAAGTTTAATGATAACTTATTACTGTTTAGCCATAACTTTAGTTTGCATATTTCAGCTGTGATCTCTTCCAATAGTAGCTGTACATTGTCCCCAGAACAAGATATACTAGTGTCATCAGCAAACAAAACAAACTTGAGTACTGTCGATACATTGCATATTTCATTAATATACATAACAAATAGTTTCGGCCCCAATACTGACCCCTGAGGGGACACCGCATGTAATGTCCAAATATGAAGAACAACACTCTCCCAGCTTCACAAACTGTTGCCTGTTGGTTAAATAACTCCTTTCCCATTCCAAAACTACACCCCTGATTCCATAACGTTCCAGTTTTTTTATTAATATGTCATGATTAATTGTGTCAAATGCCTTTTTTAGGTCAATGAATATTCAATTGAGCTAGTAATTTCTTCAAGTGAGTCTATTAAAGCCATCGATGTTGATCTATTGGCTCTGAATCCATATTGACTTTCGGTGAGAAGTTTGTGTTTTTCTATGAAATTGTCCCGTCTGTTATTTAAAAGCTTTTCAAGAATTTTTAAGAATTGTGGTAGAAGTGAGACAGGTCTGTAGTTTGTGAAGTGATGTTTGTTCCCAGCTTTGAACAAAGGTATGATTTTTGCTATTTTCATTTTGTTAGGAAATGCACCAGTTTGGAATGATAAGTTACATATGTGTGTGAATGGTTTTGAAATAACATCTATAACCTTTTTTAATACAGTCATGTCAATGTCATCACAATCGGTAGATTTTTTGTTTTTACATTTCGTTACAATATCAACTACTTCCCTTTCATGCACTGCTGTGAGGAACATTGAGAAAGGATTACGTTTTATTACGTTTTCCAGGTTTTTTTCTGATGTTCCTCCATCAGGGATTTTGTCTGCTAATTCAGGTCCAACATTTACAAAGAAATCATTGAAACTGTTGGATACAACATCCATATTTTCCTCTTCCTTATTCTTGTCAATGAAGTATGTAGGATAACTCCTTTTTCTAGACCCATTTTTTATAATACTATTCTCCATATTTCTTTAATGTTGTTTTTATTTTTGTCTAGTATTTTCCGATAGTATTCACTTTTGCAGGTCCTTATTATAATTGTTCATTTATTTTTATATTTTTTATATCTAATCTCTGTCTCTTTTGTTTTATTTCGCATGAAATCTCTAAACAATGAATTTGTCTTTTTACAGGCATTTTGTAAACCCCTTGTGATCCATGGACATTCTGCATATTTCATTTTTCTACTGTATTTGACAATTGGGCAGTATGTATTATATAATGATACAAACATTCTCAGGAATTGATCATATGCACTGTCAATATTGTTTTCTTTGTATAAATCATCCCATCTTTGTGCCAGTAAGGCATTTTTTAAAGCGTTCATTGCTTCCTCTGATATAACTCGTCTGTATTGAATAGCTTTGTCCGGCATGTTATTACTATAGTTTCTGTCATAAACTGCAAATACTGGTAGGTGGTCACTTATATCATTATTAAGAGTCCACTTACTGTATTGTTTTCTATGTCATTTGTGAATATATTGTCTATGAGAGTAGCACAGTGCGATGTGATTCTGCTGGGTCTAGTAATCTTTGGATATAAACCCATACTGTACATTGTGTTGATAAATTCTTCTGTCATGCTGTGATTATTTGGATTTAGAAGGTCAATATTGAAGTCACCACAAATGAAAACTGTTTTATGAATCACTTTTGAGAATATTTCCTCCATCCAGTCCTTGAAAATCTCAATACTAGAGCCGGGTGCTCTATATATACAACTGATGATTACATTTTTCGTTTTTTCTTTGCAGATTTCAATCGTGATACATTCCAATACATTATCAATCACTGTTGACATATAATTCATCACCTTACATTTTAAAGTATTGTCCACATACAAGGCTACTCCTCCTCCACCCTTGTTTTGTCTATTAATGTATCTGAGCTCATAGCCCTCCAGCTCAAAGTCTATGCCTTTGTTCTCCGTGATCCAAGTTTCAGATATGGCAATGATGCTAAATGTTTGTTGAAACTGATTTAAATATTCCTTGATGAGATTAAAGTTTGCATACATGCTTCTGCTGTTGAAGTGAATAATAGATAGCTTGCCCTCTGATGATATGCTCTGGTTGTACTGTTGATCAGTGTCATAACAGCAGTTGTTGATGATAGAAGAGAAGAAATTATTGTCCGGGTCTATTTCATAATCCAGATCTTTTGTTTTATAGTCAGTGTATTCAAATGTTTTTAGCAACAGTTGGTCTTGTTCCTTGATCATCTGAGACATATTAATATTTTCCCCTTTTGAAGATGATTGCCTCCATTCCATATCCACAGGATAACTCTAGTCCACAAGTGAAAGTCTGTCGGAGGTGAATGTGTCTTTGAGGAGGAATGTTTTCTTGGGATTGAAAGAGGGTGATATCTCAAAGGTCACTGAGGCTCCATTTAAGAATAATATATATGATATGTTTTATAATGATTGATCATTAAAGTGTTCTCAAAGCTGGTAAAGGTGCAGCTAGTTTGAATGACTTTGTATACTGCAGGGTAGCTTGTGAATTTACTCCAGGTGGAACTACAGTCTGATTTAACACTTGGTTGTATTTCACATCATTCATCCACATCTGTAAAGTAGCTAAAGGGAAATACATGTAGTGGAGTCAAAGTACACCTTTACCTCTGAATTGTAGTGGAGTAGAAGTAGTACACAGTTGCATAAAAAGAAAACTAAGCTTCATCTCCAAGCCCAATGGCCTTGGAAGAGCTGCTAAGGAAAAGGAAAGACATCCGGAGACTTTGGAGAGACAGCTAACGGACAAACTCAAGGAACTGAAAGACACTCCCTAACAGGCCGTATGCTGTTTAGCCTTACCTTGAATGATTCAGTGCAGTGTTCTGTGCAGGTTTTCTGTTTGCTTTTTCAACTCAAGGAGCTCAAAGACTGATTGAAAGTTGATTTGATTTGCATCATTTCTGATTGCTGATTCAATGTGAAGGAAAATTCACATTTTAGTTTATACAGTATATGTGTGCATATAATGCCCCCTTTGGCCTAACCTGGGAGAGCCTTATGTTCACTGCCAACCTAAGGACCTCCAACATGTTAATAAAGAATGTATTGAAAAGTTATATGGCGGATTGTTGTATATTGGCTCAGCCAGGTTATAGAGAACCACAGTGACGCGTCCTAAAACCCGGAGGTAAACTTCTTCCGGTTCCTTCGACAAAAACGCAATGCAATCTCTCCATAGGATTTAGGAAAATAGCTGGAAATAAGGTCTGTGGTTGAGACACATTTAAGAGACGGATCACGTTTTGTTCAGCCGGATAATCTCCACATGTCTACCCTACTTTTCATAAATCTAATCGATAGATTTATGATCGATAGATTTATGATTCAAAAATTATAAGAGATGTGGATATTATCCGGCTGAACAAAACGTGATCCGTCTCTTAAATGTGTCTCAACCACAGACCTTATTTCCAGCTATTTTCCAAAATCCTATGGAGAAATTGCATTGCGTTTTGTCGAAGGAACCGGAAGAAGTTTACTTCCGGGTTTTAGGACGCGTCACTGCGGTTCTCTATATGGGATGCCCAGTCTACTTACAGATGGGTCACTCATTTTGAAATATTACACTTTGTTTTCTTTTTCTTTAATTTATCATCCTCATGTAGAATGCTATCACGAAACACACATTTGGTTGTTTATAGCATAAAGAACATCTGATTTAATGTGAGGTAGGGAAATAATCGTTTGAGGATAAGTATGTGTGTGGCGGCTCAATCCCCAGTTGCGTTTGAGTCGCCGAGAGGCTAAACTTGGCTATAAACTGTGACGCGTTTTCAAAGAGAAAGTCCATAGTGAAGCAAGATAGTTTTTGGGATATTTAATAAACAAAATCATAACATGGACAAAACGGTCAACAGAAAAAATGACAGCACAAGCTCACCCTCTGCCATCCCCACTCGACATGAAACAGGTGACTTAAATAGACAAACCACACCCATGTGACAATTACCGGAAGTGCTCAACAAACAAATAAAAGTGACGTAAACAAATAATAATACAAATAATGAACTTGGGCTAAGTAGCATTATGGCACCTACAATGTGTATATAAATATGTAATTTACAACAGCTGTAAGATGCTTGATAAGCTTGAAATGCACCTTGAAAATGCTTGAAAAGTGCTTGAATTTGACTTGTAAGAACCCTGAATTATTCCATCGTCAGAAAATAAATCTAAGTATTTTTGATAATTACAATAACAATTGGGTTAAAAAAAACAACTCATAAAACACAAAAGCTAGGTCTTTAAAGGTCCCATGTCATGGCCAGTTATACTGATCATAATTCCATTGTTGAGGTCTACTAGAATAGATTTACATCGTTGGAGTGGAGCCTCGCAGCGGCGAAACCGTGCCGCGCCACACTAATTGCGCCACATTTTCGGCTCAGTTGAGGCCCCCTCCGCAAGGTGAGGCCCCCTCCGCAAGGTGAGGCCCCGCGCAGTCTGCATGATCGGCCTGTAGGGAGGGACGGCCCTGATTCCCGGGGGCGTTTCCTGGTTGCTGAGTGGGGTCTGCGAGACAGCGAGACACAGCAAAACTCAGCCTGAACTCAGCCTGAGCACACACATACACTCGGAGCCTGGCTGTGAGTGTATCAGTGACGTGCGGTGAGGTTCATGGCTGGTGAGGCACCGAGTCAGATTTACAAATATTATATTTTGACCTTAATCGAAATATTCGGTTATTTTCAAAAGCTTTTTTAGTCTGATGCTTCGATTCATTTTAAACAGACCGTTCAACAAAAGGATACCCAAAATCTAAATATTGGATTGTTCTTTCTTAGTAAGATCCCATTTTCATTACAAATGTGGTCTTACCTTGACTTGAAGATGAAGTCCATGCTATCCTTCTGGACAACAATCTCTATTACTTTTTTGTAAAAGTCCTCCTTATCTTCCTGTAGTTTCAAAAGTCTAGTTTGTTGTTACGTCTACCGTCTCTGCGTAGAATTACAGTAGCAACAAGAACCTGTGGGCTCACGTGCGCCCCCTTCAGTGCGGCAGAGGTTATGGCTGCCTCCCCTGGTGCATTTTCATTGCCGTTGAGACCAGCGAGCCTAAATATCATATATACGTGAAATAAGTTATTTAGAGACTATGGATGGCGAGGATAAATGTAATAAAGGGATCTACATACATTACATTGGTGACCTACAGTGAGATGGTAACAGGCATGCGCTTAGGGCCCGCTTTCCAGCCAGTTTCTGTGGGGTGACGCATTCTGAGGTGAGGCAGATCTCATCTGTGCCTCACCTCAGCCCACAGTAAATGGCTTGAGCGCGCTCACAAAATAAGTGCCCGCGCTAAATTAGTGCCCGCGCTCCAGCAAGTTACTGTGGGCTTACGAGAGGCAAAGCACGCCCCTGCCTCACTTGTCATCGCTCCCGTAGCGGAGTTCGGCAAATTTGCTGATTTTGACTATAAAAAGCGATTAGAATCATACATAAATCACATTTACACAAGATCAGTGGAGACATTTTATTATTATTACTATTTCGTTTTTCTTTAGTTGTTTTTCCGTTACATTGGAGTATGACAGGTGAGGCTCTGCCTCCCCTGCCTCCACTGACTGCACGTCGCTGGAGTGTATGTGTGTGCTCAGGCTGAGTTCAGGCTGAGTTTCGCGGTGTCTCACTTTCTCAGGCTGAGTTCAGGCTGAGAAAAGATAAGGCTGAGTGAGTGTGTGTGTGTGTGTGTGAGGAAGTCCGCGGATTGGTCCATTACGTCACAGTGACCCTTACGTCACTACGACCAGGCAGAAAAAAATGGAAAAAGAAAAATCTCCAACGAGGCGTTCTGGGGCAGCACAGACAGGTCTTTTCTGTGTTAGAGTTTTACTCGCTACAGGGTGTACTTTGAGGGTTTGTGACTCTGCAGACCGTTTACATGCAGAAAAACCTTCATAACACACAAGGGGACGGGTAATAACCGGAAAAGCATGACATGGGACCTTTAAAGTATGGAAAATACTTAATTTTCAAGGTGCAGAATATACTTGATATACTTTTTGAAATGTATTGATATTAATGACATGGCTTAGTTGAATACTCGATTCTGATTGGTCAATTAGGACATATATATATATATCCAGTCTCTGATAGTGTTACGTTATTATGAGAGTGCTCTCATACTTGTTTGATTCTGAAATTGTATATATTTATATAAATATATATAAATGTGTGTGTGTCCGCATCTGTAGCCTGTTATTGTCTCATTATACTGCACTGTGAATGAATTAAAAGTAAATGTATAAGTCGTCATGAACACATCTGTCCATCAGACAGAGGGCTGTGCCTCCTGTCATCATTAATGGACGTCTCTTTAAAATGACCGCTCAGAGGAGAGGAGTTCTCATTTCTCTAACCGCCTGCTGCTTCCCCTCCTCTCTCCTCGGCTCCTCCACTCGCATCTCCTGTGGGCGGGACTAAGTCTCGAGGATAGGAGTCGAGGAGGGGAGTCGAGGAGGGGAATTAGTGAAATGAGAAAGGGCCATGCTCTCCAGTACAGGTTAGCTCTGAGTGTTAGCGATGCTAATGTAAACACCGACCATATTACGTCCAAAACAGTCGGGCATTGTTTCTGATAGCAACTTTCTGATAGGGCCGTGGGTCCACATTTCAGATATTACGTCATATATAATGCTAACAGATATTAAGAAATAAGTCAACATTTAGACATTTTAAATCCTTAGTTTAGACCCTAATAATCTAAATGCAGTATTTTCCCACATTTTTTATTTTATTTTTTATTTAACCTTTATTTAACCAGATAAAAACATTGAGATAAAATCTAATTTACAATGCTGACCTGGCCAAGAAGGCAGCAACGTTACACATAACACATACATATAAAATACAGAGAACATATCTAAGAAAACAAAAGAGGAAAAGCAGTCACTACATTGTGCACATTAGGACAGTAAGAAAAGTACACTACTTATTACTGCAAGAGCAGCTGGTGGTGAGGATCTCAGACAACTTCAATTTAAAACATGCTATTGAGACAAGTGCCCTTAGTTTTAGGCTTGATTGAAGGTCATTCCGAGACCAAGGACCATAATAAAAAAGACTCCCTTTTCCAGCCTCAGTCCGCACAGCAGGAACCTGGACCCGTATCCAGGCACTGGTTCTGAGGTTGTAAGAGTCACAAACTGGGGCAAATCTGGCACATATGTACAGTGGAAGCTTACCTAAAATGGCTTTATACATTAATAACAACCAATGCTGCATCCTACGCATAGTAAGTGAGGACCATCCAGTTAGGCTATACAGTGTGTAATGATGAGTCCTATAGGGTGCATTTGATATATATCGCAGTGCAGCATGGTAGAGTGGGTCAAGTTTGGCCAAAACAGTGGGACAGGCAAATCTATAGATGGTATCACCATAGTCCAGCGGGGACAGGAATAAGCCAGAGATCAACCTTTTACGGGATGAAATTGAAAAACAACATCAGTGTCACTAACCTTTGAAACCACAAAAAGGAATATTTACAAGTTGAAATAAATTGACAAGATGGAGTTTCAACATGCGATACAGCAAGTATGGATATTTATTTCAGATTTATATCAAAATACCCGTGGTATATTGCATCATATTTACAAAACATTGTACAAAAACATGAAAAAAACGCTCTGCTTTTTCTAATAATGCTGGCTACTGAGACAAAGGGCTGGTGACGGAGAATCAATACAAACTTTGTTCTTACTGAGTTATATTCACATCATTATGCTTGATTACTTTTTTTAATAAGGGAGACTTTATATAAAAAAAAAAGGAACTATACAAATATATATACATCTATCAGGTTTTGGCCAGTTATCAAATGAAATAAACCCCAAAAAATGGTTCATACGTAGAAAAATAACTCTGATTTAATCCACTTGTGCATTAAATCAGGCGGAAACACAGCAGGACATCAGTCATAGTAAAAACACTGGGTCAAGAGCATAAACGCCTATAAGTGGCTACATCTGTCTCTTTAACACATACTTCACAAACAGCTGATCTCACAATAGACGTAAAAAAAAGAGCAAATTATAGAAGCAGAAACACGAAATCGCCCATCAATTGACATAATACTTCTGACAGGAAACGTTTGAAATGTTTACAATCAATGCTGACTTAAAATGAAAACCAGTGTCTAACCTGCATAACCAGAAACAATACAAATACACGTAGTCGCTGCAGAAAGAAAGCCCTTATAAATCCCCTCTAATGCCAGTTTGGTTTCCAGTCAAGCTCTTAAATGGGAATGAATCATACAAAGAAAATGAAGCTTGAAAATCCTCAGCATTTCTTAAGTGCTCTCAAGAAATTAGAACATAATAAAATGCACCTCTCGCTCAACGCCGCGTGTTGCTTTCCTCGGAGATTTAACGAGAACAAAAATGCAAAGTAAGTGCACTTTTATGTGAATGTGATTTTTGTTCCTTTGCAGGTTTTTTGTTTGCACTAAGAGTGGTGCAGGAATGAGTCCTAAAACACAGAAATGAGTCAGCATTTGTGGGTTCCCTCGTCTTGAAGTTTTTTTGATTTTACATGCCTGAAATAAAATCTGTGGTAAACACAAGCTGTAGATATTTGTAGGTTTTGTTCTACGCCTTAACATTTATCAGTTGATATCCCTCTGGTGAATGTATGAAGCTTTTTGTGTGTCTTAAAAATGGCCGTGCTAACAAGTGGCTAACGAGACTGCTTGATGTCATTATGCCAAACATTTTAACAAATAAACATTGTGTTTATGTGTGCAGCAAATTCCTTTTATTTGTAAACGTACCTGGCAATAAACTTGTTTCTGATTAGCCGCCGTTAGCTTAGCTGCCAAGTCATGCTACCGCGCTGTAGCTACTTGATAGCCTAACGTTAGCTTTTTACCTTTGCATTTATGCTTCAAAAATCATTAAAGTGGTGTTAATAAATGTGGATTATCCAGTTGAACAAAGCGTATAAGTATTATAGCCGTGTGTTTGCCACAGAGATTATTCTTTTGGGGATAATCCAATTGGCGAGGGAACCAGTTTAGAGCCTAGAGAATCACGTCATCCCTGCACCACTCTGACCCAGAGAAATGTTCGTACAGCAGGCGTGAAATGACAGACGTGGGGTTGGTGAGATTGGGGGTGAGATTTGGGGGTGAGATTTGAACGCCTCACTCCCCCTCCTCCTTGATTCGCTGCTGTTTGTTGCGGCGGGAGTCCAGGTCGAAGGAGAAGTCGGACCACTCGTCACGCGGCGGGAAGCTGATGGTCTGCCGGAGGGTGAAGCGCACGGCGTCGATCACACGCTCGCCTCGGGCCTCGGAGGAGCCCATGCTGACGGTGGACGCCCCGCTGGTGGTGCGCACTATGTGGGGGGGGGGGGGAGAAGTCCATGGCCTGCCGGTGCTCCATGATGCCCTTCCAGATGGAGTGCTGGTACTCGGCGGGAATCTTCATCCGGGACAGGTCCTATTGGTCGACACACAGGGGAGATTTAGTATGCGTAGTGGGTGGGTGGGATTCTATCTTCTGTATCTTCTGCTTTTAACCCATCAAATGACTGCTGTTGGATAGGCAAGGGCTCACCTCCATGTTATAGTTCTCAATCTGGTAGATGTTGCTTAAGCCTTGTGCTGTGAAGTAGTCCAGGCAGCCTGCGCAGCCCAGCCGAATAAGGAAGCTGCGGGGGGGAAGAGAGAGAGAGAGGGGGGGAGAGGACGGGGTTAAAATGTGATCTGTGATTTAATGATCAGAAAATAACCTGACACTGCACCCTTCAACTTGTTATACTTAATGCTTTATCTTAAACAAGTTATTCTATGTTGTATTTGTTCCCTGTACAGCACTTTGGTCAACTGAGGGTGTTTTAAATGACAAATCTTATAGGATAGTATGTCATGAAAAAGTTGAATGAAATATATAAAAATGTAAAAAATGAACAGTATGTCTTAAAACAAAAAGTCTAAATATAGCAGACATAAAAAAAGTTATAAAAACAACTAAAAACATACATTACAAGTTGTCATAGTGATAAAAATGTCATTAAATGTCAAAAATATTATATTCATAGTTCAGTTTGCTATGGAAATGGAAAAGTAGAGTATCTCATTTCAAAATCATTAAATAAAGCGTCATTTTATTTAAAAGTGGTATACAATATCACAGTGGTTATGTTATAAAAAAGTAATACAAAAAATGTGAAATTCAATTTGTATAGAAATGGTGAAGAAATGTCATAGTACAGTGTGCCATAAAAGTTTGATACAGATTTTCTAAAACAGTTTTGCATGTCATAAAAAGTCAAGAAAATATATCTGTAATGCCTGATGAAGATCTGACTGATTGAAACACTGCAAGAGGATAACACTGCGCTAAATATACCAAATATTTGAGCCAGTAGACACTTATACAAGTTTATTCCAACAGACAACTAGTCGCTGAAAATATACTTTGGAGGTGCGTACTTTTCCACTTCAACATATTAAAAGGTAAATACACATTTGAGACAAAAGCAGACGGGGCTTTCTCTCCATGCTTTTACTATTAATCTTACACTTTGCTATTTTGTGCGTCTTAGTACGTGAGTTATGAATGCAATGTGTCCGCTGTGGTTTGCTGAGGTACCTGGCGATGCTGCTGTCCATGGGGTAGGGAGGAGGGGGGGTGCAGTGGGAGGAGGGCACCAGGGGCATCTGAGCCTGCAGGGCGTGGGTGGGGCTCAGTGAACTCAAGTCATTCATGGGGAGGTGAGAGCCCATCATGGGAGTCACTGCAGAGACAAAAGGAGCCGCTTTACTCTGACTGCTCAGAGGCTTTCCTCCCCCTCTCTCCCCCCTCTCTCTCCACCCCCCTCTCTGTTTGTGTGGAGGGGTTTCTCAAATAGAGCGGTGCAGGGATGACGTGTTTGTAGTCCGAACCTAAAGATAGCATCTCTGTGTGTTTCCCTCGACAAAAAGTCAATGGGATTTTTTTGGAATATTGCAGAAAATAAGATCTGTGGCTCACACATGTTTATAATGTGTTCTCCTACACATGATATCCCCCACATATTAACACTACTTTTTTAAGTGTAAATGTAATTGCTAAGAGTAAAAAGCTAATGCTAGGCTATCCCATATATATATATTTTTTTGTACTTTTTCATGCTATTTTATTTCTATTTCAGAAATATTTTGGACTGTTTATTTCTTGTGTCTTAATTTCTCTTATGTACATTGCCTTGCTTTTTATGCTGGGATCAATAAAGTACTTGTCTCTCTATCCATCAATCTCTCTCTCTCTCTCCATCCATCCATCCATCCCCCCTCTCTCTTTCTCTCCCTCTCTCTCTCTATCCATCCATCCCTCTCTCTATCTATCCCTCTCTCTATCTATCCATCCATCCATCCATCCATCTATCTATCTATCTATCTATCTATCTCTCTATCCATCCATCCATCCATCCATCCATCCATCCATCCATCTATCTATCTATCTATCTATCTATCTATCTATCTATCCATCCATCCATCTATCCATCTATCCATCTATCTATCTATCTATCTATCTATCTATCTATCTATCTATCTATCTATCTATCCATCTATCTATCTATCTATCCATCTATCTATCTATCTATCTATCTATCTATAAAATAACTACATCACAGTCTCGTGACTTCATCGCTAAGCTCAAGGCGGCTAATGTTCAGTTTAGTTCAAGTCTCATTAAGACACATAGCAGCTTTGGGAAATTAGTGAGGTATTTAACTGTCATATTTTATGTCGTACAACAAAACGTTAAAATCTCTTCAGCTTGTGTTAACCACAGATCTTATTTCAGACTTCTAACCAAAAACACATTCAGAAAACCATTGACTTCAACACGAGGGAACAGGAAGTGCTAAAGACTCATTTCCAGGTTTTAGGACTCATTCCTGCACCACTCTATTCACTTTTGTTCTAAACAATTGAGTAAGGAGCAGTTTGGAACTGTTCCACATGGAGAAGTTACTCTCCACATTACCCATAATGCATCACAACAGGTCCTGCAGTCTCACAGGGATCACATTCATTTTAGAGGGAGGGGGTCAAGAGGCGTTCAGGTGCTTTATAACAATAATAGGGGGAGACCAGAGGTGGAGGAAGTATTCAGAGCCTTTACTAAATAAATAGTTTTAATCCCACACTGAAAAAATACTCAGTTACAAGTAAAAATCAACACTTAAGTAAATATAGTCAGCAACATGTGTGTAGCCAAAGAAAAATGACTCCAATGTCTAAAGAAGCTAATTCATGTTCTCTCACTCTCTCAAAAAGCTGTTCTTGTATTCACTTGTGCCTACTTTAATACATATAGATAACAAAGCATCATGCAAACATCCTTATTTGTAAAGTAAAAATAATAACAATATTGTGCTTTGAATTTGAGTGGAGTAAAAGAAGACATTTACAGATCCATTACTCGAGTAAAAGTACGATCAAAAGCCCTACATTTAAACCCTCACTGCAGTAGGAGTACTATAAATTGGCTTGACATTAACTACAATAATAAAAAGACTTGCATGTATTTGTTCGTGATAATACTCCGAAATTCTGTGAAGAGTGGATTTCTACATATTGATTACGACTTTTTGAGTTCCCACTGACTGTCTGTGAGGCCCCCCCCCCCCCCCCCCCAAGCTGTTAGCTGCCTACTTAAATACATATCAATAACAAAGCATCCCTTATTTGTAAAGAAAAAATACGAATTTTAGTGGAGTATTATATAAGAATATAAGTACGATCAAAAGCCCTACATTTAAACCCTCACTGCAGTTAAAGTACAATAAATTGGCTTGAAATGAACTACAATATTAAAAAGACTTGCTTGTATTTGTTCGTGATAATAGATTCAAGATGCAAGGCTTTTATTTGTACATTGCTACACTTTAGATATATCAATGAAAATCTTAGGCTCCTCCAACAGTGCAACATAATACAACAGGTAAAATAGAATATAGTAGAAATAGTGCAGAATAGTCTGTATACAAGTAATTGGAATATTGATATATGTGAGTTGCAAACAGATGAATGTCTTTCAGAAGTTCAGGTGTTTATCAGTCTGATGGCCTGTGGGATGAAACTGTTCCTCTATAATAATGTATTAAAAGTAGTTATTGCGTTGAACTTACTGTCGGTGAGACCCCCGCCCATGCCAGAGGGGGTGAGGGTGTTCCTCTGCTGCGGGTTGATCAGCTGACTGACGGACGGCAGCTTGTTCATTTTCCCGTGGGGGGGGGAGCAGGAGCCGTACGACTGCTGCGAGGGCATGGAGGTCCTGGAAGGGAAAAATAAATAAATCACATTTATCAACATTATTAATAATTATTATTCTTTTTTAAATTTATTAATGAGTGCAGATTTAACAATGAAAATATTTCTGAACAAATACCGTGATATTATAGTCTGGTCTTTAAATCACTTTTAAAAAACGACTTTTATAGAATTGCTTTCTCGTGATTTTATTAAAGGTCACCTATCATGCTATTTTCAGGCAATAGCATAGGTCTCAGATATATACAAATATATAAAAAACATGTCTATGAAGTGTTTTGCTCAAAATACCAAACAGATCACCCATTCCAGCCATGCCTCATATCCCTCTATTTCACTTCCTGTTTCAAAAGTGCTGATTTGGGGTATAAAGCTTTACAAAAAATAAAAAAGGAGGGGTCTGAGCTCATGCAGGACCCGGCAGCTACCGTCTAAACTAAATACTGCCGTGATGAAACGCCATATCATGGATTATCAAGGATTCTTTCTGAAACAGTATGGAGCTCAAAGGCTTTCTCTCTTGCCGGTTATACCACAAGGTGAGTTCCTTTTTATTTCCTGCTTCTTCACACACATGCTCTCCAGTACAGGCTAGCTCTGAGTGTTAGCGATGCTAATGTAAACACCGACCATATTACGTCCAAAACAGTCGGGCATTGTTTCTGATAGCAACGTTTCTGATAGGCCCGTGGGTCCACATTTCAGATATTACATCATATCGGACGCAAATCTGGATCAGCTCCGTTATTCCCCCGTTTTTAGAGATTTGCGTACGGAGGAAAAGAGAGAGGGTTTTATTTTCTGACACTGCGTGAGTTCCCCGACACACCGGGGACACACATTTATGTATAAAAGACATCACAAAGTGCATTTTGCATGATAGGTCCCCTTTAAGTATATAACTGTGACTAAATACAGATGTTCCTCCTCATACTGCCCACACATCTCAGTAATGAAACAGCAGAGCCGTAAAAGAACAGGACAGAGTTCAAGCACCAAAAAAGCTATTTATTATAATCTGACAGACAAAAGTGCAGCAGCCAAAACAATAACAACACATCTGTTTCAAACAGAATCACATCCGCTGTTTCATCCATTAAATCACATCTTAAAGAGGAAAAAAACAAAATAAACTGACCTGCAGTGACTTTATAAAACATGACCAGCATTAGCAAAAATAATAAAGTCTTTCCCCCCCCCTCAAGAAAAAGATTTTGAGTCCAGCTCTCAGAAAGAAAGCACCGTAAGTCAAGTGAGATAAAAACAGAGCTTGGTTCCTGTCAGCTTCATGACTAAACTCTACGCTACATATCATCATTTCAAACCGGGAAGAAGGTGTAACAACTTTAAAATATACTTAAAAGGACGCATGCAAATAAGATTCAATTATTATAATCTATGAACGATGAAAAGGCTTTGAGCTGGGATATTCCAGATGTTACAAAACAGAAAGTCCTCAGTGCAGAAAAAGGAGCAGATGAGAAACAAAAGGAGACAGAAAGGAGGTCCATGGAGGAGGAAGATGAGGAAGAGGAATGTGGGTTTCAGGAGGAGCTGCAGCGCCGCCTCTGCTCTCCTGAAGGATCCATGAGTCGGCTACCAAGACGAGCTTGAATCAAACTGCAGGGAGGAAGCGGAAGAGGAGAGAGGAGTGAGTGCTCACTGAAGGAGGAAGAGGAGGAGGAGGAGGAGCTGATGAATGTTAGTGGAGGAGAAGGGACAGAAGTGACCAGCAGAGGGCGCTCTGTAGACACACATCAGTGCAGACCGGGGTTACTCAGACACACAACGTGCACTATATGTAGCTAGTTTGGACTTTTCCTAATCCTGTTGTTATTTTTAATGATGTATACTGATACTGTCTTACATTTGGTTTTCATTGTTATTCCTATTAGCTTTTTGAGAACTCGTACCTGTCCTACCATTGGAGAATTATTTTAGGAGTTCACTTAATACATTTTTTCCCTTATTTTGTAATCACTCTTATTGCCCTCGATGCTCTGATAGCTGAATGTTCCTAGAGTTGTTTTATCTGATCTTGTAGTGGAGGGTTACAAATATACTAAATGCTAGGGATGCCAAGGACAGCCAATACTTTAATATCATGTTGAGTCAAAGGTTCAAACAAATCGCCTACAGTACCGCATCAAATCTATGTTGAAATAGTTAATGTTAGCAGTTAGCAGCAGGTGAAAGGTTGCATTCATGCTCTATTTAGTCACAAAGTTTACCTTGGACGAAGTTAAATGACAAAGCTATCATGATGTGTTCAAATCCAATCATGTAAATCATAGTTTTGGCGGCGAGTAACTTGAATAAATAGAGTTTTCACAGCAATTAAAATAGATATAAGAGAGGGAATTATGACCTGATTCTAACAAAAAATGACTATGCAAACAGTTATGAGGGAACGTGTTTTTAAGTACATGGGATTCATGGTTTAGTTTTGACGAATTGGTATCAAGAATCTTGGGATTTCACTTGCATTGGTTTTGAATACTTCATTTCTGTTAACGTTAAATCCCTCCAACGCTGAGACTTAAAAGAATCTGAAATCAATACTAAAACTTGAAATGCATGAAAGCAGTGAATGCAGGGCAAACATGATCTCACCGTCTGCCAGTCTCTTAATGGGAAACTAAAACATAAGCAGTAATTATCACCATGGTGCTGTCAAACTATCATTAACAGCAGCTCCTCTGCAGCTCTCAGTGAAAACAGGGTGCGGGCGGGGCGGGGGGGGGGGGGAAAGTGTGTGTGTGAACACGAGACAGTTTTAATTAATGCTCCAGTGAATGGAGGAGGCTGAGCACAGATTTTGTTGTGCAAAGAGTCCTGGCAGAACACCCAAAGGCGTTACCGCGCTCTTTGGGAAGCTTCTCGTTAACAAAGCACAGCTCGGCACATTCGTCACGACTCAGAACATTTGGCTCGCATCCCATGAGAGAGGGAGGAAAGAAAAACAGATCTAATGGAGGAAAACTGCAGCCATTGTGTCGAATAAATACTGTTCTTAAGTACACATTTGAAGGACTTGTACTATGCAAAATGCACTTAAAGTATCAGAAGTTAAACGTTTTTTTAAGTGAGTTTTGGCCAAGTTTACAATGTGGGACCAAGTTTTTGTCACCTTTACTTGTTTGATTAATCTGAGTACTTTGTCAACCTGATTATGATAGATAGATAGGTAGGTAGGTAGGTGCTTGGTACAACTATACATTTGTACTTTAATTAAAATTATCTTTATTGTACTTTATTGAAGAATCTGAATGCAGTACTTTTACTTGTAACCGAGTACTTTTTCCTTAGTTTTTGTCACCTTTACTTGTTTGAATAATCTGAGTACTTTGTCAACCTGATTATGATAGATAGATAGATAGATAGATAGATAGATAGATAGATAGATAGATAGATAGATAGATAGATAGATAGATAGATAGATAGATAGATAGGTAGATAGGTAGGTAGGTAGGTAGGTAGGTAGTTAGATAGTCAGTCATGTTAAGTCAGTAAAAATCACTGCAGGCCGTTCTGTGCAAACAAACGTGCACTTCAGTAAGAACCCCAGCACATGTTTCATGATGACACAATAATAGTGTCCTTCCTGCTGAATAAGAGCGAGTACTCACTGTTTCTGGAGGAGGTTCTGCTGCTGCTGCCGGTACGACTCGATGGTGTGTTGAGGCAGATACTGCATCAGCTCCAGAGACTCCTTGATTTTTACCAAAATCTCATAAATTTCACGGCCTTTGATCTGGAAGAAGTCAAAATAAGGGATCACGGTCAGTTTGAAGGAATAGCTCAATGTGTGGTATGAGTACAGAAACCTTTATTAAATGGTTATGGAAATCGAATAGGCCTGCACTTCTATTAGCCAATGATAAACCTGTATTTTCTTTATTACATTTTCTTTATCACACCTTTTTATAAACAGTTTTACATTTAAATAAACGGAGCACTGCTTCCACTTTTATGCTGTGCTTGAGTTCTGCTTGTGTACAAATAAGAGGTGCATGATATTGGGATAAATGGACATATGTATGTACCCTAAATATGTCTTTAAATACAGTACAGCTTGTTTTAAAGTAACACTCACAGGCAAACAGAACACCTCCTCGTCTGTGGATCTCCTCTTCTTGATGGTGGACATCTGGATGCCGTGGGAAACTTGGCGGTAAGCTGAGGAGAGGAGAGAAGAGTGTGTGAGCGCCGCCATCTTTACGCTAAACTTAGTCTGCTGGGAGAATACTGAATGTTCTCTTCCAATATGAGAGTACACATGATAACAAAGGTATCCCAACTGTAGCTGTGTGCATGACAGGATGTATGATTACCTAGAAGAGCACCAGGACTGTTTTAGGCATATGATAGCTATGTGATTAACATGATGATTCAGCCTCTATGGAGATAGACATATGACAAGCATGATCATTTCTGACGTGGAGCTAATCTGAAGTAAACATTGAATACTGCTTTCTATTCCTCCATCTTGTGACTGTGTAACTCCCTCTCTTGGATATCAGCATGTGAAGGACACTGTTCAGGAACTAGTTGATGCTCTGTATGTGATGACTACTTCCATTCTGGAGAGGATCACAAATACATGGATCCTGAGATTGAAGCTCATGCCGGTGCCGAGTGACATTTTTCTAACATGGTCCTAATATTCTAATATATCATAAAGCGTCGTACCGTCTCCGCTCTTGGAGCCGTCCGTCACGTGCTGCTTGCGGATGCTGTCCTCGTCCGCCTTCCTGTCTCGACCCGGGCAGGCGCAGATCCGGGCCTCGAAGCAGCGGCGGCCTAACACCTGACCACTGAGAGGGAAACACAGCAGGTGAGACACGGAGCAGAGGTTACCTGCAGGAACCTGAGGCTGGCTGTGAGCGTGTCTTACTCTCGGGTCTCCAGAGTCACGATGATGAGGATCGGGCGTCGGTTCATCCCCCCCACGCAGCTTGAGTTGCACATGAAGTTGTACAAAATTGTGGTGAATTCTGTGCCCACCTGAGAGAGGAGAACAACACGGATGGTGAGTTGTTAATTTTGAGTAGAATTTGAATGTAAACCTGCATTTAAAATCAGGCGGTCAATCATACTCGCCCCAACAACTTGAATATCTTTAAACAAGGCTGCTATATATTTGTTGATTTTTAAGTGAGGCTCTTTCTGCAGTATCTTTCCATGTATTTTACTATAAAAGCTGCGTTGAAAAGCTATTCACTAATGACAATATTCTCCTCATCTAAGTGTGTGTAAATGCAGTTCTAGTAGTGTTTGCCTTTTATTTCCAGCTCTAAAAATGCACAGCTCTGCATATTTAAATTCTTATATATTGTACATGTCTCTTCCCATCAATTCGTCACGTTTTAAATCGCATAATCATATATGTATTTACTTATAATAAGTGAAAGGATGTTTTTTCCCCATCACCTTGAACGACAAGAACCCAAATGAAGAAAAGAAAATGTCAAAAAATGTTTTCTCTTAGCAGCCTGCATTAAGATGAAGCATGCTCATATGGAGGGGCTTTAGGTCTCATGAAGTCTATTTCTATGCGAGGTGGTGAAGTGTGGCTGGCGGTGCGTTCAGGTGCCTGTCTGCAGAATGGGAGACGCTCACCTGTGGAGGTTCGTATGGGACAAACACGCTCTGCCTCCCGGTGATGGAGTCCTCCAGGTACTGAGCGTGGTTGTTCCCCTCCACCCGGATCAGGTGGCTGGGAGGAGCGATCTGACCTGGAGAAACATGGGGGAGTGTCATTAAAACAGAAAACACTGAGTATATAACTTTATATACCTTATAACAATTTGAGGTACTTGCATCAGAAGGAAAGTACTCATTACACGTCATGGTATGGTATAAGTATAAAAAAGCATAACATCTAAATTCTCACATAAAGTCAAACTACTTGAAAAAGTACATTTAAGTTAATTTTTCTGAAAACAGCATCAGGATTCAGGACTGTCACTTGTAATAGTAGTAGAGTATTTTAGACATTGTGCCCCTTACTTTCACTGAGGGTTCATTTGGATTTTCTTCCACTACAGATGATAACTGAAGTGACACATGAGGGATAACGTTTTCTTTAATAAATCAAAGTGTACTGACCGTCGTTGAACTCGCGGCTGAGCTCGTGGTTGGGGCAGCGCTTCACGACCTCCGTCACGTGCTCCGCCTTCTTGTAGACGGGCATGGCTCTGATGACGGCGCCCTGCGGGGGGTTGGTCAGCACTTTGATCTGGATCGGACACGTCTTGGCGATCTGACAGTACAACTTCTTCAGCTCTGTTGAGTACTGCGAACAGAGAAAACACAAGAGGATAAGACTGTGCTGAAACATTTATGATATCGTAGTTTATTTGTTGTTTTGTCTGTCTGACTTTCTGGGTTATATATAGTATATAGTCCACATATTTATATATTTTATCATTACCAAGAGAGAGTCTAATTTCCACTTGCATGTTTTACATTCTGTAATTTTTTTTATTTGGACACCCTGTAGACTTTTTTACACAAATGTTTTTTTTATAACACTTGGAGAGTTTTTTCCAATTGGCGTTAAAAAATGTAACTTCTTTTAGTTGAAATGCATTTTAATTGTATAGTTATACTAATAAGTGTGCTGGTATTTATATGCTGTTCCATGCGTTGATCTGTTTGTATAGTTGTTAGTGTAATCAAGTCCTCCTGATTACTCACAAAGCCCTCAACAATCAGCCCCCCCCCCCCCCCCTACCTCACAGACCTGCTGCACCACCACACCCCTTCCCCCTACCTCACAGACCTGCTGCACCACCACACCCCTTCCCGCTGCCTCCGCTCATCAGAAGCCAACCTCCTATCCATCCCCACCCGCATCAATCACCGGACCTGGGGGGACAGAGCCTTCTCCGTCGCTGCCCCCTCCCTCTGGACCTCACTCCCACTCCCCATCAGAGAGTGCACTGACCTCACCACTTTAAAAAACTCACCTCTTCAATCTGGCTTTTAATGTGTGATTGTTTTTGTATTATTTAACTTTAACTATATATATTTATTTGTTGTTCTTTTCTTTTCACTATATCTGTAAAGCGTCTTTGAGCACCTGTAAAAGCGCTAACAAAATAAATCTATTATTATTATAGTGTGATTATTGAGACTGTGCAATGTGTCCTCGTGCCAACGGACTGAAGATGGACAATCATATCTTCTCTTTTGATTTGTTCACTCATGTTTCTAGATTCATAAAGAAAATTAACAACAAAACAATGCAATTTAATCGATAAACTTGAAGCAATTTGAAAGCTTCCAAAAATACGTGAATTTTATCGACCACCTGTTGGCAGCACTGTGACTTCTGTTTTCCCCGAAGCATAAAAAGGGTTAAAGACAAGACTGTGATTATGAGTTAAATAAACACACACAGGTTCTGGAGCTGCGAGTGTGTGTGGGGAAACCTCAAAGATCTCACGAGAGCCTTTGGGACTTCCGTGGAGGAGCGCCATAAAAAACAGACCCCTCCAGGAGCAATTAAACTCCAAGCATGGCCTCTTTCATCTTCAGGGGTGAGGGGGGGGGGGGGCTAAAAGCATCTGATGGCCCCTCATCATCCAGAGCAGGGCTTCCTCCAGGACTGAAGAAGGTCTAGAAAGATCTGTCTGGGGCCAACTGCAGTGAATGCTCACACAAAATGACTTAAATGTAAAGTCTGTAAGCCAGGAGTTGTGAAGTATGTTGATCCCTGGTACCTATAGAAGTGATCAGCCATTTGAAAACAAGAATGTTCACATAAAAGCGGAACAGAGATTCACCCGAACAACGAACATGCTATGACGTGGTTACTGTAAAACCTGCATTTGAAAGCAAACGGTCACTAATAAGCAGAGGTAAGTCTTTCCACCAAAATATCTTAAAGTGTTAAGTTTGTAAAGTATAGTGATACCAGCGTGATTTAACCAAAGTCCTAGTAGATACTTTGAATATATCTTTTGAGGATGAAAAACATGAATAAGAGATAAAAAATATAGCAAATGAAATAAAAAACAAATCTGTGATGAATGAAGAAGTATTTTCCTTACTTGCACCCAATATTTATTGACACTATTCGAACAGAGCTACGTCATTGTATTGTACGTCACAAGCTAAGACTGAAAACCCTTTGAGTTAGAGTCCTAAAACACATCATAATGCACTCAATTCATAAAATGCCATTTCAAACCCCTGCTTAGTTTTTGAATGCAAACAAAATGATCTCCGTTTCATTTCTTCAACTTGTCAGTTCTTCGTGTTTCTCTCCTTCAAATTGATTGGATGTTTTCAATCTTTACAATCTCTGTCCTTGGGGGGGGAAAAAGGTTTTGAAATTCTTTCGAGTCAAAAGGCACACGTGATGTGACCTTATGCCACACCTCTGCCATTAAATCATGCAGGTGCAGTACGTAGCCTTTGCATGATTAAATAAAAAGTATATATCCGATAAGACACAGCGGATAAGTCATGTAAGTTAAATGTTTGTAAGACAGCAAAGATGTTTTTTCATAATGGCATCACCTGTCTTTCTTTAAAAGCAAAAACCAGCGTAGAAACTTTAACCAGAATTGAGAATGTTTGATCAAATCTGTCCGCTTTTCTAGTGCAATACATCGAATTGGGCGTTAGTATATGTGAAGGTAAACACAACTAATGACTTTGAGGACTGAAGGAGTTCTAGAGGGATCTGTTTTCTCACATTGAGGGTTAGTGCGCCCCTCCTGCGGGATAATGGCTGCGCGCTGATCCCTGGCACTGTTAGGATTGATAACCAGAAAGCCATCAGAAGGACTGAATTGTTACTAATGGGCAGAACCCAACTGTGTAAACAAACCATAGAAATCACTGCTGTGTGTGCAGAGCTTTAAATCCCCTGAGAGAGGAGGAGACTCTGGGTAAAGGTGGAGGTGGAGGGGGGACTTCCCCCCCCCCCCCCGTCAGCCTCATTTCTGAGCGAATAAAGGTGAACATTGTGAAAGCCGCTCGGGGCTGTTCCAGAAACAATGCAACATAAAAAAAAAAAAAATTCCACTATGATTAAAATTGCTTCCAAAGAAAAAGCAGCTCATCCCAGTTTGTGTCTTTAAACGTTGCACAAGCTTGGCACGGACCCTTTCTGCTCTTCTCTGCGGGCATGCAACACTTTTCCTTTCATCAGGACGAAACCAAAACAGCACATTATCGCCCAGTTACTAAACACAGGGTTCACTAATAAAGACAAGTTAATGAAACAATGCATTATGAACTGACTGGGCACTGCTCAAGGTTTTGATCATATTGAAAGTAAAAGCAGACCGTAGCTGCAGGTATTATCGGCTTTTAACTGCAAGGCAAGGCCATTTGATTTATATAGCACTTTTCAGCACGTGGCGATTCAAAGTGCTTTACAAAATAAAAACAAGAGACATTTAAGAACAAATACATAAATACATTAACTGTATAAACTGTATGCTTGTATTTTTTGTTTTGTTTTCAAGGTGTCTATGGAGAGCATTTTGTACCGTCAGCTTCAAAAGTGCAAAACAAATAAAAAAAAAAAAGGTTATTATCAGTCGATCAATAGACAAATAATTGCTAAATATTGTGAGAAATTGATACATTTTCTTACATGAATGTGTTAAAATGCTGTTTTCCACCTCGTAAATATGAAGTTTTGGTGCTTTTCTCTGTTTTAAATCGTATAAAAGTGAATGTTTTTTGGTTTCTGACTCACAAAGCATGACATTTAAAGGCATCGTCTTGTACTTTGAGAAGGACTTTGACTACTTTCTTACATTTCATGGACCAAGCGATTGATCACTAATGAAAAAAAAGATTTGATTGCAGCCGTAAAGCAGACGCTAAGATAATCAAAATACAATCAAAGTGTTCTTATTTTTTTTGTATGTACACCTTTGATTCCAGCTCTGGCACATGCATGTCAACACAATGGCCGAACTGATTCTTCCTGACAATCAAAGCAGCTTTTTCTACAAAAAAAAAAGAACAGATAAATGTTTGTCCTCTCGCTCCTAACCTGATACCCTCGTACGCCTCTGTCAGTCAGCTAAATGAGGTGGAGAGGAGAGGCGGGCGGAAATGAAGCAGAAAAAAAGAGAGACCTGTCGCTGTGTGAAGGGTCAAAGATAGAGCATTTAGAGCATTTCACACCGAATGAGAAGGTGAGAAATATGAAGACAAATACCTGGTTTTCCCTTCATTTTAAACAATGTGTTCTTTTACAAAAACTGTTTTTTAAAGACATAACACTTTCTAAAACGTTTTTTTTCCTGGATGTATTAAATCAAATGTGCGCTCTTTATTATTTGTATGACTTCTCGCTGCAACACACCCATTTGCACTATTGTATAATTCTATGTTTTAATGTTTTGTTTATTGAATGTACCGCTGCTATACTTGAATTGAAACTAATTCAAATAAGGAGGACATTAAAGCCAGGGTTATCTAAAGTTAATTTAAGGATTTGATGTAAGCTTGATGGTCCCATTTTCTGCTGCAGGTATCTATACACGGGATGTTTGGTTAAATAGAATGATGTCTAAACTGTAAAAGAATAAGCTTTTCCACAACCATTATGAAGATGTAACTGTGTAACGGGTCAGTGCGTATGTTTGCAATAATTACTGGGTGTTGGTTTTGTGTAGCTGAAGGCGAAAACAACACAACGCAGAGATTTAATCAGAGGCAGAGAGGTTTGTTTAGATCATATCTATCTACTGTCACACACACACACACACACACACACACACACACACACACACACACACACACACACACACACACACACACACACACACACACACACACACACACACACACACACACACACACACACACACACACACACACACACACACACACACACACACACACACACACACACACACACACACACACACACACAGCAGAGGACCATCCCAGCCCTGGAGGTACAAACTTTGCGCTCACACACACAAATATGTGCTGCTGCTGTTGCTGTGTTTGCTCAGCAGAGAGAGAGGAGCTGCCGCTGACTAAAGCTAACAGAGCGCAGGGTGGAGGACGAGGGTTGAATGATGGGATTCGGTGGCTCACACAGGGCGCGGTGCTCAGGTGTTAACATGTAATTATGAGCCTTTCATTGGTCACATTGTGAATTGCACACACGGCGCACTATACAGAGCTGCTTAATCACAACTGTTTGAAAGAAAATGTTTCTGTGTGTTTGCGAGGAGACGCACACGTGACGCATTGCTTTCAAACGGGCACGAGTGCAAGGAGGGATTAGTGGGTTAGAGATAGCGAGGGGCCCAAAGTGTCAGGGGGCCCCTGGCTTTCACCTACACCATGTCATTCACAGAGATGTACCAAACAGGAAGAGGGTTAGAATGAAAAGAATGTGACATTAAACGACGACAAAAAGGGAAAAACAGCTGAAAGGCTCACAAAGTCAACAAAAAGAGACAAAATCACTACATAGAGACGACAAATAGATACAAGAATATATAAAAAGGTGTAAAACGGCAAGAGAGAAAAAGTAACTCAGAGAATCACAGCGACAATGGGACCACAGAGAGACAGAAAACGGCACATAAAGAGACACACAATGAAAGCAAAGAGTCATAAATGTTCCACTAAGAGATGCAAAATAGCTGCAGAGTGCACCAGACTCACACCCTCCAATGAAAAGTGACCACATGACCAATAAGAGACAAAGAAACTACAAAGTAATGAGGCAAAACGATCAAAAAGAGTCTAAACAACATTAAAGTGTGTGTGTGTTGCTTCACAAAGTACTAGAGTTGGCTTGGCCTTTTCCACTTAGATGCCCGGGGGACCATTGCCTCACAATCCACTCTGTACATGTGGCAAAAAGAAAAGAAAAGTGAATAACCTAAAAGTGTCTGCGTTTACCAAAACAACCTCACGCTGCACGACGGAGAAAACGAGCTCTTAAGCTGCTGTGATAATGAAAATATGTTGTTATAATAATCTGCAACATACAATTTGTTCTGTACAGTGGTGCATGTGTGCAATTACTTTCTAACACACACACACACACACACACACACACACACACACACACACACACACACACACACACACACACACACACACACACACACACACACACACACACACACACACACACACACACACACACACACACACACACACACACACACACACACACACACACACACACACACACACACACACACACTTCCCTTGCGTGCAGGTCGAGGCAGGCCCACAGCTGTAGCGTTCCTGTGCTGCTGACAGGCGCTGCGGGCGCATGCAGAAGTCAAGTCCTGACAAACATCGGGCCTTAAACAAGCACCGAGTGGCGCCTCTGGTCTTGTCTTCTTCATACCTGACAAGTCACGTCCTGCCCGGAGCTTCTCCCAAACCTGTTTAATTCAACAATAACGCTCCTCTACTTTCCTAAACTGAGGAAAAACACCTGCTTCCTGGAGGAAAATAGGGTGTAAAAGTGTTTTTTTGGACGATTTTTCCCAGTGTTTGAGTCTTTAAAACAAATATTGTTTTTTTGCAGCACTTATCTAGACCACGCTGAGTGATGACACCCGTCCTGAGGCCAACCTGTACGCTGACATGTGCTGTCATGTTTGTGTGGACGGCGCTGAAAGAGTCAAATATTCATCTGTCATTCGGGGTTAGCCAATCGAACCCTGGACTTCACCGGCAGTCAAAATAACCGCAACTATAGCAAAGTTTAGTGCATTTTAAACTGAACGAAAAAATGAGTTTTTGATCACTCCAAACTCTCTGGAACGTTTGTGTTTGAAGGCGTGTAAAAGCAGTTTATTTAATATATACTTTTTTTATATTCCGATAACCTTATAGCTTCTTCATGCCCATTTAGCCTATTGGATCTTTCTATTTCTGTTGTGCTGTATTGAATGTACCTCTTCTGTACTTAGAGAAGCCATAAGTTATTTATACGTTAAAGGCAATCTGATCTTAAGTTCAGTAAAAAAAAATACTCTTCAAATCTGTAGCACGGCCCTGTTTTCTGCTGCAGGTCGGGTTGTTTATTAAAAATAATTATCTTGTAATCTAAACTTTAAGAGAATGGGCTTTTCCACGACGATTATAAAGAAATCCCATCGCCCATATCATAAAAAAAAAACCTTTTCAGCCCTGCCTTTAAAAAACAGAAAAATTCCCCTGCACCTTTTCCCATCTGTAACTCTTAGGGCTCGTCTCCCTTCTTGTGATGGGCGAGTCGTGACAAGCTTCTTGACACAAACAAGTCTCAGCCCCATCTCGTGAGGCGTGGGACGGCCCGCAGATGTTCCCCAGACAAGCTGCGTCTTGCTGGCTTTCGCTGGAACACTCTTCTCTTTGAGCATTCACAAGCTATCCTCCTCCTCCTCCTCCACCTCCTCCACCTCCTTTTTCCTCCGGCGCAATGTGAGATGCAACCATCAAGCTTAACTCCTCTCAAAAAGACACTCCGAGAGCACAGGGTTCAGGAAAGAGGCACGCAGTATTTACACGAGTATTATCTACAGGCCCTCAATCCATTACTGTAATCCCTGCAGCTCTGCAGCGATAGCCCCCACCGTGACATTCCTCCCCTTATGTGGTGGCAGGTAATACGCACGGCAAACACCACCAATCTTCAGACGCACAATGGTCGCATCGGGAGCCAACAATGGTCGCCTCATTGGCCACACTCCATTAATTTAGAGGAGAAAGAAAGGTAAAACATATTTAACCCGGGTATTCGTTTGACCTGGGCGTCTGCTCATAGGTTAACCCTTTCAGAAACTCTTTGAATAAAAGCTACAATAACAACATGTTCACATTGTCCCTAAACCCAGCCACATCCTGAAGAGTGGATATCTGAAAAACAAGGTTTCATTATTTAATAAGATTAGACTGAAGCAATGTTTGTCTGCACCTGTCAATCCTTCAAATGAACTACAGAGTTTAATCCCAGATCAAATGTAAGACAAAGGGTCTTATTCTAGCCAGTGATTGTTATGTTATTATTATCTAGTTCCCTGTCTCTCATTTTCCAGGATGTTGCAATGTAAGCTGCAGTGGTGCAAGATGCATTTCAGATGTCTAAAGGAAATAAAGTAGTATCTTATTGTATGAAGTTTAGAGAGGGAGTGAAAGAGTTTCAATAACAAAGGAGTTTGGGGATAATTAAGAGTAGGAAACCCCTAAATTAGGTAAAAGCTACATGCCATAGGCTTCAAAAGATGTTCAAATCCTTCTTACTTGTAATCATAATTTACAATATATTTGAATTCATGGAAAGAAGATTTCAAACCCCCCTAAAGCGGACCATACCATTTCATAACCAGTATCATTGCATTAGCGAGACACAGTAGATGAAATAACGTAAATACATTTGAAAGATCATCTTCCACAGATATGAAGCGTTGGGATTGATGGTCGTTCACACTGTGCCAACAAGGAAACAATGAAGGAAGATTTCTGGGAAATTATGCACCTCTATCTGTGTGTGTGTGTGTGTGTGTGTGTGTGTCACAGTCATGCCAGACGGGAAGAGGTTAAGGTGTGGGTTGAGGATTAGGTGTGTCTCCAGAAGAACAGTCATCAAAAAGCACAGAACACACGGTCCATAAGTCCTGTGGAAGATCCCGCAGGACTTCAAACGGAGAGCATTAGCAGAACTTTGTGCAGAGAAAATCTGAGGGGTGAAATGTTCAGGACGGTGGGAGAGATATTGGGATGAGATTATTTGGGATTCGTGAAACCAGGATGTAGGAGCCTCGTTTGTGACGGGAAACAATAATCCCAAATCTTTAGAATGACTCTCTCTGGGCCCATGGAGATACAATGGTGTCACTCTTTGTTTGGAGGAAGTAAATGTGTTTGTCTCCTACATGAGAAAACACCTTCTGTTAAGAGATCAACTTGAGATAAATAAGTAAATAAAGATCACGTCATCCATTAATTTAAACCTGAATGAACCGGTTTTATTAAACCTCGGGCTTAACAGCAGAGGTGTGGACTCAAACAGATTTGATGTCTTTGAATTTGACCATAAATCAATTTAGACTTCTACACATATGGCTCTAGACTTATCTTGGATATTTGACAAGACATCACAACTTTCCCCAAGCTCAGATCTATAAATTGTGTTATTTAAAAAGTGTGCTACAAAATGATTTCCTTAAATCCACTGTGTTTAAAACTGACAGCATCCAACCAAGGTGTGAGAGGGGACAATGGAGAACATTACTGAGAGCTTGTAGGAAAAGATTCAACTAAAGATACTTTGGGGTACTTAACTACGTGGTCAACAAAATAAGAGATGCTATATGCAAATTGTGCAGGTCAAAAATTGTATAACGCATTGCGAGGAGTGCATTATGACTTGTTTAGGACTCGAAACTCAACTTTGTAGTCTTGAATTGTGACTTGAATGCAATGACTTCATAGTAATTTGTGACGTTAATAATGTCAATGAGCCATAGTTCATTACAGATCTGTTTGTATATACATTTTTCATCTGCAACTTTTTAAGCTATCTTTGTTGTTCTTCATCTTTCAGAGATATATTTAAAGTTGGCACTAGGACCAACTTTTTATCTGGATTTATTTATTTAAGACGGGACAAGGGAGTGAAAATGTACCGAAAAATGTAAATTAAGTATTCCTTTTTGCATATATTGAGGTAATATGTTTCATTAAAGGAGTACAGACAGTGTGCAGTTGACTGTTCACCTATTGCTACAATAATAAACAACTGCTCCATGTGAATCAGACCAATCAGACTGGTCTTGCCTCATGTGTTGTGACTGTGGGACCCAGCGAGTGACGGTAAAGTGTCTCAGGCTGCGGGGCGTGCCTCTCAAACCACACTCCTAACCTGCTCACAGTTACATATCAAGACAAACACTTTTGTTTTTTGGACTGTGAAAATGAGAGGGATGAGTGAGGCGGGGTGGGAATCTGGTAAATGTCACGATCCCACAGTTGGCTGGCGTGGCCTTGAGGAAGAGGGCCAGCACTCCCTGAGTTCAGACTGGAAGGCATTAAATCACAGCATTCAGCTCAGCAGGTTCTAAATGTCCCTCGGGAGAAATCTGACAGGAGTTTAGATATCGATCTTTCACTAATTATGGATATTTAAAATGACCATTTACCTCTTATTTTCCTTTACAAAGTTAACACGTTTAACTAACTTGAGTCCGGATCATAACGACCAAATATTCATAATTATTTGGAATTTGGAACTTTTTTTAAATGCTACTTTGTTTACATCAAACTATCGTTGATTTTAATTGGAAAAATATATATAATTTAACTATTTCCTGTATATCCTGTTAAAGCTGTTATGTTTAAACATCTTGGATTTGTCGATAATTAGAAAAATGATTAAATGTAATGCATTTTTTTTTTGTGTGAGATTTTTCTTTTTCAACTCCCAAATTGTACTCTAAGAGATCAAACTTGTCCCTTCTTTTAAACAGCTCTAAAAATATTATGAATGTATATTATCAACTTTGAATGACTTAAATCCTTTAACTAACATCAGTCCTGATCATAACGGCAAAAATATACAGTGACTTTTAAGGTGTTATCCTTTAAATGCCAGTTTTCGACATGACGCCACTGCGTTTCTAGAATGCCATTCACAAATACTCAATTGTAATGCGGGTCCGTTATGTAATCTGCAGCACGTCACACAGGAAGCAAAGCCACACGCGGGACAAATCTGTGTGACGGGGACACCTCCGCCACCTCCGATGCCCGCTAGGGTGCATTAATACTCTAAAGTAAAGATGTGAGTCTGCAGAGGAGACACATTAACAACAGGTGATGCAACAGCTGTCCGGTAATGACAGAGCAGGAGGAGCGGGTTGTGCAGCTTTAGGAGCATCACTGAGCTGCATCACCACACCTGGACCAACTGTCCAACTCTGTCATCAAACGCCTGAGAGGAGGCTGGGAGTCAACTGCAGTTTACACACGACGACAACACGATCAACAACAGCTACGTTAGGGTGTGTTCGAGGACAATAGAGGAGGAGTTTTGACATTCATCCTCATTATATGTAGGATTAAAAAATAGACAATACTTTTAGGGCCGTCCTTGACAAAAGGAAATGTTTCCGCAAAGAATCATGCAGAAGCATCACTTGCTGTGTTTGTCAGAGATGTGTTCCTGCAAATAAGTCATTATGCATGTAATAAGGTTTAAAAAATGACCAATAGTCTACTTTTTTCGTGGAAAAGGCAGAGTTGGGAGTAAGAGTTCATATTTTAGGATTAGAACCATGTTCCTCTGAGCACTTAAAGGATTATTTCACCCACAAAATGATCATTTTTGTAGCAAAATCTGCTGATCAAAAGATTTAAAACACAATTAAAGAAACGTTTTGAAAGGGCCTAAAGAAAAATCAAATATACTCACTTTCTCTCCCGCTTGACAAGACACTTGCTACGTGTTTAAAGTTTAAAAATATTGTTGCATAAAATACACAGAACCCCGTATTCACTGCCTTTTATCAATGCAATGGCAATGGCGTAAAATCTTAGTTTAAAGACAATTTCTGTTACATGTTCACTTCCCTGCACCACGCTTTCTGGCCAGAAACAGAGAGTACGAGTGCTGTTGGTTCAGCCATTTTGATCTGCATGATGTTAATGTGAAAGGATTTAGATAAAATGTTGTTTAAAAAGTAGATGTTACACATTACTTAGAGATTTAACAATGCAAACGACTCATGAACTCCTATTTCCCATGTCTCCTATTGATTGATTTAATTATTTTAATCCCAATAAACGCCTTATGTTAAAGGGGACTTATCATGCAAAATGCACATTTTGATGTCTTTTCTACATCAACATGTGTCCCCGGTGTGTCGGGGAACTCACGCAGCGTCAGAAAATAAAACCCTCTCTCTTTTCCTCCGTACCCAAATGTCTAAAAACGGGGGAACAACGGAGCTGATCCAGATTTGCGTCCGATATGACGTAATATCTGAAATGTGGACCCACGGCCCTATCAGAAACGTTGCTATCAGAAACAATGCCCGACTGTTTTGGACTTAATATGGTTAAACGGTAATATTAGCATCGCTAACACTCAGAGCTAACCTGTACTGCACATAAAAAGGAACTCACCTTGTGGTATAACCGGCAAGAGAGAAAGCCTTTGAGCTCCATACTGTTTCAGAAATAATCCTTGATAATCCATGATATGGTGTTTCATCACGGCAGTATTTAGTTTAGACAGTAGCTGCCGGGTCCTGCATGAGCTCAGACCCCTACTTTTTTATTTTGTATCAATTTTTATTTTTTTAAAGCTTTATACCCCAAATCAGCACTTTTGAAACAGGAAGTGAAATAGAGGGATATGAGGCATGGCTAGAATGGGTGATCTGTTTGGTATTTTGAGCAAAACACTTCATAGACATGTTTTTTATATATTTTTATATATCTGAGACCTATGCTATTGCCTAAAAATAGCATGATAGGTGCACTTTAAGTAAATAAATTCAATGTCTTTTAGAACTTTTTAAAGGATCTTTAGGGTTATAGAGAGACCCCCCTCATCAGTGTTTCATCAGGTGCTGTGTGATGTGAGCCTGAGGTAGAAATGCCTCTCTTTACTCATGATTTGAGGCGATTAATCTCAGGTGACATTCTTCTGCCAAATGTAGTTGTGCAACCTGAATCTGCCTGGAGCGCAGATTGATCAGATAAGGAGTTCAACCTCTACCTGACAAATCTCTGCCTCATAAGATGAGCTGCTCCGAGGACAGCTGCAGCATAAAAGTGTCTCTGTGGGTTCATATTTATTATGACTAGCATATTACACATTTAAAACTATGTGAAGAACTGACATGTGCCAAAAAGTTATTTGTTTAAGACTCGCAGAAGTGCTCAGCAGAAGAAAAGTAATACTTTAAAAAGGTAAACGTACAGTATATTGTGAATTTAACTTACCTTGCTTTGTGTGAAATTGACCTATAGGTGTGTGACATTAAATTAGCCTTACGTTCTAAAACCATTTTCTTTGTTTATCGTATTTTTGAAATCTGGCTGAGGGGTTACATGAGAAAATCAAATTCACTTTAAGGCTACAAAAAGTGTGAAAACAAGTATAAACTGGGCTGGCCTGGAAACTGCCCGAGGCTAAGAAATCTTCTATTTTCACACTTTTGGTTTTGTACTGATTAAAAACAAGATATAACATTTTAATTAATGGACTTATTTATTTGTTTGTAATCTTTGGAGAGAGGCCAGGATGTTTACTTTGATTTCAGTCTGAACACTTAACTAACTGGCTTCATATTTAATGATAAATAAAGGTTTGAAATGAAATGAAATGAAATGAGCAGATGTGTGAATGGTCATGGATCTTATCATCAAGTGTATTTACCACAATGTTGATCAGTTCAACAGTTCAAGTGTTCATTATTTTCTATAGCTAGTAATGTACTGGATACCAATTTAGGTGCAGTAAAAAATGGCAGTGTAATAATTAACACAAAAAAGCTATATATGCAATATGAAATGTTCCAAAATGTTTCAACACAACATCTTAAAGGTCCCCTATTATACTGTTTTTCATCAATATATTACAGGTCTCAGATATATACAGAACATGTCTCTGATTGGCTGAAACACCAAACAGATCATTGCAGCATTACCCATAATCCCCTCTGTTTCAGCCCTGTTTCAAAAGTGCTGATTCTCTGTTACTTTAGATGAAAATAAGGAGCCCCTCCCCACGCCCCTCTGAGAGATATTTGGTTAAAAAGAACACAATGGTGCTCTAGGAGGAGATTCAGGTGATAAGGGGGGGGGGGGGGGGGGGGGGGGGGTGGTTACCTTGGTTGCTGATTGGCTAATGGTTACACAAGACAACACATCGTTATGACATCACAAAGTGGCCAAAATCTGATCAGCTCATTTTCAGACAGGTTTTTATAAAAATGGATCAGGACAAAAAGAGAGAGAATCTTTGTTCCTGAAACTTTCAGAGTCTCTTTCCACAGAGGGGACACATGTTGATGAAGAAGAGACATGAAGAAGAGGGGACACATGTTGATGTAGAAGAGACATGAAGAAGAGGGGACACATGTTGATGTAGAAGAGACATGAAGAAGAGGGGACACATGTTGATGTAGAAGAGACATGATGAAGAGGGGACACATGTTGATGTAGAAGAGACATGAAGAAGAGGGGACACATGTTGATGTAGAAGAGACATGAAGAAGAGGGGACACATGTTGATGTAGAAGAGACATGAAGAAGAGGGGACACATGTTGATGTAGAAGAGACATGGAGAAGAGGGGACACATGTTGATGTAGAAGAGACATGAAGAAGAGGGGACACATGTTGATGTAGAAGAGACATGGAGAAGAGGGGACACATGGTGATGTAGAAGAGACATGAAGAAGAGAGGACACATGTTGATATAGAAGAGACATGAAGAAGAGGGGACACATGTTGATGTAGAAGAGACATGAAGAAGAGGGGACACATGTTGATGTAGAAGAGACATGAAGAAGAGGGGACACATGTTGATGTAGAAGAGACATGAAGAAGAGGGGACACATGTTGATGTAGAAGAGACATGAAGAAGAGGGGACACATGTTGATGTAGAAGAGACATGAAGAAGAGGGGACACATGTTGATGTAGAAGAGACATGAAGAAGAGGGGACACATGTTGATGTAGAAGAGACATGGAGAAGAGGGGACACATGTTGATGTAGAAGAGACATGAAGAAGAGGGGACACATGTTGATGTAGAAGAGACATGAAGAAGAGGGGACACATGTTGATGTAGAAGAGACATGAAGAAGAGGGGACACATGTTGATGTAGAAGAGACATGAAGAAGAGGGGACACATGTTGATGTAGAAGAGACAGGAAGAAGAGGGGACACATGTTGATGTAGCGGAGACATGGAGAAGAGGGGACACATGTTGATGTAGAAGAGACATGAAGAAGAGGGGACACATGTTGATGTAGAAGAGACATGGAGAAGAGGGGACACATGTTGATGTAGAAGAGACATGAAGAAGAGGGGACACATGTTGATGTAGCGGAGACATGGAGAAGAGGGGACACATGTTGATGTAGAAGAGACATGAAGAAGAGGGGACACATGTTGATGTAGAAGAGACATGGAGAAGAGGGGACACATGGTGATGTAGAAGAGACATGAAGAAGAGGGGACACATGTTGATGTAGAAGAGACATGAAGAAGAGGGGACACATGTTGATGTAGCGGAGACATGGAGAAGAGGGGACACATGTTGATGTAGAAGAGACATGAAGAAGAGGGGACACATGTTGATGTAGAAGAGACATGAAGAAGAGGGGACACATGTTGATGTAGAAGAGACATGAAGAAGAGGGGACACATGTTGATGTAGAAGAGACATGAAGAAGAGGGGACACATGTTGATGTAGAAGAGACATGAAGAAGAGGGGACACATGTTGATGTAGCGGAGACATGGAGAAGAGGGGACACATGTTGATGTAGAAGAGACATGAAGAAGAGGGGACACATGTTGATGTAGAAGAGACATGGAGAAGAGGGGACACATGGTGATGTAGAAGAGACATGAAGAAGAGGGGACACATGTTGATGTAGAAGAGACATGAAGAAGAGGGGACACATGTTGATGTAGCGGAGACATGGAGAAGAGGGGACACATGTTGATGTAGAAGAGACATGAAGAAGAGGGGACACATGTTGATGTAGAAGAGACATGAAGAAGAGGGGACACATGTTGATGTAGAAGAGACATGAAGAAGAGGGGACACATGTTGATGTAGAAGAGACATGAAGAAGAGGGGACACATGTTGATGTAGAAGAGACATGAAGAAGAGGGGACACATGTTGATGTAGCGGAGACATGGAGAAGAGGGGACACATGTTGATGTAGAAGAGACATGAAGAAGAGGGGACACATGTTGATGTAGAAGAGACATGAAGAAGAGGATTTAGCATAATAGGTGACCTTTAATGCTGTGATATGTGATTCTTACCGTCCAGGTGGCAGACTTTGCGGTGCTGGACTGCTGGAAGGACACGTCGAAGGTGTGTGTCCCGGCGTAGTCTGTGTTGGAGGGGATGGCGGGGGAGGGGGAGAGGGCGTCGAAGGTGGAGCTGGGCTGGGAGTAGGGTGAGGGCGCCGCCACGTTGTTCTGGGAGTGATCGTTGTTGTAGGGGCTGGTGGAGGTGGAGCCTCCGTTCTGGATGCTCTGATCCATGCTGTTCAGGAGACCCAGGTTCGTGTACTGCGACTGGAGACAAAACAAAGAAATGGCATCGTTAGTTATCCGGGGAATTTGAGGTTGTTCGATCCGTAAAGAAACAGTACATTTCTACTGCTTATTTTTCTGATGACTTTTTACTTTGACTTCTTACATGTTGAACACAAATACCTGTACTTTCTACTTCTTACATGTTGAACACAAATACCTGTACTTTCTACTTCTTACATGTTGAACACAAATACCTGTACTTTCTACTTCTTACATGTTGAACACAAATACCTGTACTTTCTACTTCTTACATGTTGAACACAAATACCTGTACTTTCTACTTCTTATATTTTCAAAACAGACTCATTACTTTAGTTTTAATCTGTGTTTGGTGGCGTTCGATCTTTAAAGAAACAGTTAAAAAAAGAAAAATGTCACTCTGCAAATTAGACAAGGTCACATGAAACTTGGATATTAAGGCTGTTAACGTTTATATAATCAGTTGCTTCCAATAAGCGTTGGTTAAAATGTAAAAAAGTGTGTTTTTTTAAACAACAGGAAGTGATGATCTGTTTGACCAAAAGAAAAAAAATGCTTGTAACAGCAGAGTTATTGATTGATTGTTGTGCTTTTATTTAGGTCTTAATGTGTGCATATATATATAGGTATATACATATTCTTATATATATTTGTTTTTGTGTTTGGGATTGTGGGAAACGGTATTTCGATCTCTCTGTCTGTACACACAAACTGAAAGACTGACAATGAAGTTGACTTTGAGAGTCACATAAACCATCTTCCCTTGTGTTGTGTTTACAGTCTAACTCCTTCCTGACACCCAGATATGTCTTTATGTCTATTAAAGGTCAGATTTCATTGGGATGGATCAATGCGGTGTCGCAGCTATGCAGACAGAGGAGTGGTATTAGATGTGTGCTTTGAGCAGGATGGAGATACACCTGGGCCGCAGCCAGCCCCTTCCTCTCAACCCATTCCTTTCCATTTATAAACGGCACATTCCTGGACGAGGTGCCATGGCCCTCGCTCTTCAGACAGCAACACCATTAATCTCTGCAGGGCCTCTTGTTTATTTCAAGCACGGCCGACCACAGCTGTCCGCCTCACACCCCTCACTCTGCCAGGTGTTAGCCGCAGCCAGATGACCACCGGACTACTGCGGTCATTTAACTATCAAAGGAGCATTTCAACCTTAAAAATATTTAAAATACTCAAACCGTGTAACCTTTAAGACACCTCCACTGTGAATGAAGTTTATCGAGAAAAGTCTTGATGATTAAAAGTAAATGGAGGCAAACCCACATCTAAAAAAGCGTTTACAAACAAATGAACCCACGATGAACAAATATGTACGTTTATATGTACTTTATAAACACTATGTAACAGAAAATCTCACAAGAAGAAGCAAGTCGAGTTGTCAGCAATTGCCAATTAATATGTTATACTAAAAAAGAAAATAAATCAGAACCCTAAAATGTGCATTTCTGCGGTTGTTTTTCACGCATTTACCTCAAATTCTTAGTTAAATTTTTTTTATTTCTTGCATGCTTCCACTTCTTAACAAATTCATTCACTTCCACTAAAACCTTATTCTGAAAAAGCTTTGGCCCCTTGCTCACCTGTACAACATAAGATTGTTTATGCTCAAGGTAACAGACGGTAAGTAAATGATACGCAGTTCGGCATTTGGGTAAAATGTAAAAAAGAATCTGACTTGCAAATGGGCAAATGTTTTCATGCAAGTTATAATAACACATTAGATTAAGGCCTGCGAAGTGTTGCTTGTAAATGTATGTTTTTGAATAGTTTTTCTGTTACAAATGTACTTTATTAAACATTTACTTTACTAAATTCATCACTTTTTTCTACAGAAATGCAAGGTAACACTGGTCAGATGGTCATTTTGTGGGTGAAGTAATCCTGTAAAGCAGTGACATTTAAAGCTTTGCTCCTTTACAGACAGACACACCTGAGAGAGGTCAGTAGTGTGAACCTCACATACTTGTGCAGAGCGCCGCGGGGTGTGTGTGTGAGGACGGGGGTCAAGGTGTGTGTGCGTGTGTGTGTGTGTGTGTGTGTGTGTGTGTGCGTGTGGCGCGAGGCTGCTTCACCACCACTAAAAAAAACTAGGAATATAGGAGCCGCCTGGAGAGTTATACTGGGGATGCAGGTGTTAAAGGACAAGTGGGACACACACACACACACACACACACACACACTGGAGTAGACCCTCCAACCTTCCTCACACACTCCCTTACAATAGGCTAATTACACACATATAAAGGTTTAAACTCAAAGGGCTTAGAGGAGTGGTGGAAAGTAACTAAGTTAATTTACTCAAGTAATGTACTTAACGAGGTAGTTCAGGTAATTGCACTATTATTTCCTGCAACTTTATACTCCATCTTAACAGGACAACACAAGCATTACAACTGAAGACATTACTTAGCAGAATAAGACCAGTTAAAAGCTGTATATACAGTACATGATTAAGGCAAAAAAAAACACTTAAAAAGATAGATCTATCAGTGGTATACAAATAAGTGTACGAGGGAGGCGTGTGAAGCAGTGGGTTAGTGTTCGGATCAGGGGAGCACAAGGTTCAAACCCCACTGCAGTCAGCATGTCGTTGTGTCCCTGAGACACTTCACCCCAAATTGCTCCTGTGGGGATTGTCCACAGTATTGAGGATGTAAGTCGCTTTGGATAAAAGCGTCTAGCAAGTGACATGTAATGTAATGTATGATTATCCATATCAGAGGAGAAAAAAATAGTATGCTTCAAACCGAAGTGACAAAAAATAAGAATAATTTACTCAACAATTCAAATGATGTTATTTTATCCGATGTGAATGAAAAGAAGGTGAATAGTTGGTGTTCTTCATGTGAACTAAAGGGTGACTTATTTCCTGCTGGACGGTGTTTTCCTGTAAGTCACCTTCATGATATCAGTGATTTCTTTTGAACTGTGCAGCAGCAGCAGCAGCAGCGAGTGACAGCCACCAATTATCAAAGTCAAATTATTATTCTGAAGAAAAGCCTGACATTGAATACTTCCCATTAACTACAGGGCTCTGGTTAGTGCTGCTGCTGGTCTAAATGAATTAAAGGATAAAAGGATAATTGAGCTCATCGTGTTTTAATGTTTAATCGAGTGGAAGTTGGGCTATCAAGCTTTAAAAAGACCTTTCATCAGATCTTATTCCACTATAATACAGAAAACCATCTAATAACCACCTCAGCTGCTCCTAAAAATTCCTTGTGTTTACAGCGTGTGTGTCGAGGCCTTTGGGAACACGGTAAATCAGCAGCTTGACATCCTCAACAGCCTTTAATAACGCTTTTAAAAGGTAGTGCAGTCTGTTTTTCAGCTCTTCTTTGTCTGAGATAAGTGCTGGGGTCGGCAGGGAGAGGAGACTTCAGAATAAAAGTCTGTTGATTACGATCTGACATAGCTACTACACATATCAGATGATTCAAACACACAATGCAGCACTAGCTTAAAGGTTAGTGGCATGGTGTCCCATTTAAGGTATTTCTTGTGGTGTAGGTAATGCAAGATAAATGGAGGCAAATATTACTAAAGTTTTTCCTAATGATCAACACTATTGCTTTAAGTAATTTGCTTAATAATCTTATGGCTTTCAAATCCAGAATTTGCATTAATGCAACTTAACTTTGCAGGTCTCCCTTGAAAAAGAGGTCAATGATCTCAATGGGATACAACCTGGATAAATAAAGGTTTGAAATGAAATGAAATGAAACATTAGCCCCGATTCTTACATTTCTTTTGCATTACCCACAAAAGAAAACTACCTCATTAACAACCTAATATGTTGTCAGGATAAGTATTTCTTTGTAGAAACCTTAAGAGTGTCATTTAGGCTTGTTAAACAAATTAAAATAATGTCCAAACAGTGGTTTGATTATTAAGGACAACCGTGTTGAAAGGCTTCAGATCATGATGATGCAGAAATGAGTCCCATATCCGGGAAATGAGTCAGCATTTCTGCACCACCTTTAGTTGAGTCGTGAAGTTGTGCAACCGTGCTGTTGTTCGTTTCAATTCTTACATTAGTTTTTTTGCATGCCATGTCAGTGTCATAATGTGTTGTTCGCCACAGAGCTTATTTTCCACTACAATCCAATGGAAAAATCCCAATGAGCCATGAGCTATCTCCGGGGTTGGTCGACAAAAAAAAATCATCCTGCAGCGCTCTATAGTCATCTCTGTCAACACTGCAGGCAGAATGTCAAGCCAATAAAATCCTGTTCCACTTCTCATAAGACTCTTACACAACGCTATGAAAGTCACACTGTTGCATAAATGTTAATTGTACATTTGAGAAGGTTGCGTTACATAACAAACATTTGAATATCTGATGAAGCCAAAGGTCATGTTTGATTTTTTTTTCACATATTAGAGTCAAAGATTTTTACAGAGGGGATTTTGGAGATCTCTTCGTATCACTCCATAAATCAGAAAGTACTGTCAACAGTCAGTTATGAATAAAATGCTCTATAAATCAGGCTGTTGATGACGTGTGAACAAAGCCCTCTGACTAACCATCAGAATATAGATAGGAATAAAACTAAAAAGCAGAGTAGTAGAAAAAAACACAATTTGAGAAACCATGCCTTGCTATGTTTTGTAAAATCCATCCATTTTGTACACACTACAGGTGAATAGCGTAAAAAATGCAATAGATATCACCATGAAACCTCGCCAGTTCATACGTTACATTAAGGCAATAATATTTAGTATTACAAGTTTTCTTAAAAGCTTTTTTTAAATAAGCATATAAGGCGTTATTACTTATAGGGATTTTAGGAGAAATCTACACACACATAGTCAAAAGTGAGTGAAATAAACACCTTAATATGTATTTTGGATGTTTTCTTTCAACCAGGCTAAAAAAAGCCGTTGTTATGAAAGCAAAATAGCACAAAAACTCAAAATGTTCCGAAGCCTTTAAGGAGACCTAGAGTGCATTAGTGCTGCTGTTCGGTGATAAAACAGACGACAGGAACCAGAGCAGACCCGGCCTGAGGGGGAATAACTCCCACTCTCTGGTGACCCTTTGCATGAGAGCATCGAGGGGACCGTGATGAGTGACCACAGGGGAGGGAGGCATTAAAGGATCAACAGGGTGGGGGGGGTGAGGTGAAGTGAGGTGGGGCTGGGGTGGGGGTCTATCTACACCTTTTATACCTGCTGGGGTGGGCAGAGTAGGTGATTGTATCTACATCAACACACCATTAAAGCAATTACGATGCTGGACTAAACAGCAGCGCCTGGCAGCGGCTCCTAGCAGGCTGGGGGAACCTGACACCCCCCTCACACACACCCTGAGCCGGACACCACTTAAAGACCCCCTGCTCAACAACTTAAAAGACAGTGACCTGACACACCTGCTATCTGCAACCTGCAATCTGAGGATCCATCAGCGCGCCGCTGTGTGGATGCAGGGCTCGGTTGGTGAAAAACACAAGGAGCGAGACACAAGAGTTCACTAAAGAAAAGGCGCCTAAAGTCTCAGTACAAATACAGAACATCCTGAAACTAAAGCAATGTTTTTCACACTTTAAGACAAATAATATGAAGCTGAAAGGCCCAATTATTTCTGTGTTGCTAGGACAGAATGATGGTTAAACTGATGAAAAGACAAACGTCCCAAAATCACAATAATGTCATGTCTTCTGATTGAGAAAAAATAAGCTGAAAGTAACTTCTGTACAAACTTCTTATCATTGAATTGACTGTGAAACATCCTCCAGGTGTTTACCGTGCAAACACAGAGCCATCAATCACGACGCTTGCACTTTCAGAGTGAAAAATGGGAATCCAAACTCAGATTTTTCTTCTGAAACAGAGAAATATTTCTCAATTTGATGAATAAAAAACGTCATTTGCGATTTTTTTTGTCTTCAAGTAACAAAAAAGTGTTTAATGTAAACTTCAGGCGTCTTAAAGAGAGGCGCTAAGAGCAAAGGAAAACTCCCATCTTAATCCAACAAAGCACAAAATGTTATCATAAAAAGTTTCTAATTTCTTCACAATAAGATTTCATTTACTTTTGGTATTCTTTATATTTTAATAGTTTCCAATGAAAGGAGCTAAAACTTTACAGCACGGAAAATGAAAAACCTCCAACGCCTTTTGGAAAATGTTCACATTCAACGTTCCTACTCTTCAAATCACAGCAAAGCCAGACAGCAGCCATTTCACAAGAGAAAAAAGAAAATCTCCAGGTGTTTACATTCCCCTGCTCACACACAGATGTGCATGCAAACACACACACACACACACACACACACACACACACACTCTGACAAATGCAAAACCATGTTCCCCGCGTTTTCTAGTCTTTCATTAGTAGTCGTCACTCCCTTTAAATGAACAAAATCTATGACAAAATCACAGCACACGTTGGTTACCCCAAAAGTATCCAGTGTCAAGTAATTTCTGATTATTTAGAGGACTGACATTAACTTTAGGCCCCAAAATACAAGGCCTTCAACTGTTTTGTGGTTTTTCACTGTCCCATGGAGCTCCGGGGATCCATCTCCAGGAAGCCTTACCTCACTGTAGGCCGTGGTGGAGCCCGTCTCCAGGTACAACATGTTGGCGCTGAGGTTGAGCAGAGCTGCTGCTGTGTGCTCCACTGGCTCCAGGATTCCACAAATCTCTTTTCGTCACTCTGAAGGAGCGATGTGGACGACGGATGCAAAGTGGACAGGCAGGAGCTTCTATAGGAATCTTCTGGGAGGTCATATATACCGGGAGGAGAGAGGGGGGAGGGCTCTACCTGTCCAACACCTGAGACCACACCCTTTCTGCAGGAGAAGCAGCGTCTCCTTACGACACCTTTGAAGCTCCTTCAAGGTTTTAGCTGAGCAGAGGGTTACTATTTTTCTTGGTGGACGTGCTAAAAGAATAGCTGCAATAATACGCATTCATTTTCCTCACTTTCCCCAACAGTAAACTATATGGCAATGGAGAAAAAGCAGCAAAAATACATCAAAAACTACAACTTTGGAAGATTTCTATCTTAATTGCACTGCCTTTGCTTCAATTCTATCTTATTTAACGTAAACCAATGTTATGAGCATGCTTTGTTTTGTCCATATAGGTGCACGATGTTTTTAAATGTATTCCCAAATGGATAAAATTCAATGGAGTTGGATAAAAGTAATCCATGAGGCCGGCAGCAGGCTGCAGAGTGAGAGGTGCAGTCTGTGTTCTGTGAGAGTTAACCTGCAGCAGCATTAGCATAAGAAAAGCTCCTCTGCGTCCCCTAAGCAATCCTCATGCAGACCCCCGCACCCCCCCACCCCCCAGAGAACAACAATGTGACTCCTGTAGATTGCTTGTATCTATCAGAGATGACTGATGTAGATCTGTTTTGGAAACATGCATTGATTCTAGATAGTGTGATGGTGCTCTCTAGAAAATGTGGGAATGACTTCATGAAGTGTGACTTTTTTTTCTATATTTAACTGGGAAGCTGCATTTAGACCTTTGTGGATCGTGTGCCTAAATCTAGCAGAACTTTATTTTTTAACTGAAAACTATGCAAGCTCAAATTGGAAAAGTCAAAATCAGTCAAAAATATTTGGCTGAAAAGGACGTTTTTTTTCTCATAGTTCATTTAGTGTGTGGGCACATTGGACTTATGTTATTTATGTGTTTTATTATATTTTAGGGAAAAACATTGTGCCCAAAGACGAAATATAGTACGACTAGAATATGGCTGTATCTCAGAAACAAAAAGGAGCACCGTTGAGCGTTTGTCATTTATGAAAATGCAACACGTTGAATATCAAACTCACATATGCTGTGCAAAACAAATACATTTTTAGGTTTTTCATTATTTTTCAAAAATGTTGACTTTGAATGTTAAAGCTGAACTGAGATTTTTCCTTTTATCCAATAATGTCAAAGTTATTCTGTTAGTTATTGCCCCAAAGTAAATCAGTTCCACACTTCAAAGCTTTAGACCAATCAGAACACATGTTATCATACTAAATATAATCAAAGGACAGAAAAATAAATAACCTTGTTGTCTACATATGTGATAATAATAATAAACTGTATTTGTCTGCTTTACAGAAAACATAACAACAATATTAAAATAATATAGTTATCTATATCATCTTGAGCCTCAGATGGGGGTGCTGCAGCCCCCTCAGCACCCCCCCCCTTCCCCGTCCCCTCGCAACGTCCCGCCAACACGGCACCCAGACCCCACGCAGCATTCTCATCTGTTTGTCCTTACTGGTGTCATTTTCTGGTTGCTAACGCCATTGTAAAACTTAAAATCTGATGTTCCGCTGTAACGGTGGTGGACTCATCAGAACAGAGTGGGCGCGCTGACCAATCAGAGCACAGTGGGCTCACAGGGAGGGGGGGGGCAGGAGCTCCAACAAGCCGTTTAGGACAGAGAGTGAATACACATACTATACAGAGATGCTGTATGAGAAACCAATGAGAGTTTGGAAAATTGAACAATGTAAATATATTCTAGTAGACCTCAACAATGGAATTATGATCAGTGGAAATGGCCATGACATGGGACCTTTAACCCAAATTAAAAATCATATTTTTAATGTAACACTGCTCGCTGCTCTGCTAGATGACGAGGGAGGAGGTCAGAAACCGCTTCTGTTTCTGCAGGGCGGGGGGCTAAAACTCCTGCCCTGCGGTCAGAATAATTTGAAAGCTGTCTGAAAAGTTAAGCACAACCACGACCTGCAGTCAGTGTCTCCAATCAGCAGCCACACCCTGCTCAGGTCGGACCCTTGGGGGCCGGCAGCCTGCAGGTCAGACCCTCACAAAAGGCAAATCAACACTTTAAAGAGCCACATTCAGAGCAGAGCAGAGCCAGCCCTTCAGAGCGGATAATTAGTTCAGCTAAACAAACTTACCTAATTATGGTAAAACAACACTGGCATCTGAAAGCAGGTTAGAGCACTGAGTGTAAGGCTGCAGTGAAATATACAAGAAGTGTATCTGTATCACACCGAGTATACTGGCTGTTTAACGACTGCAATAAACGGCAGAGGGATTGCAAATCAACACGTAGCTTAAAGTGGACCTATATTGGAAAAATATATTGTAGGGCCATACCTATACAAAACATGTCTGTGAAGTGTTTTGCTTAAAATCCTAAACAGATCCCTCCATTGTAGCCATGCCTCTGCTCATACCCCTCTTACACACCTGTTAGAGAAACAAGGATTTTGGGTCCTTAGCTTGAAAAAAAAAAAAAGAGGAGGCGGAGCTAATGCCTGATCAGAATTCTACCGGAGATAAAGTTAAATTCTGCTGTGATAAAACGCCATCCTGTTCTAAACCACGTGAAGGATTATTTCTGAAACAGTATGGAGCTCAAATGCTTTTTCTCTTGCAGGTTTATCACAAGGCGAGTTCTTTTTTTATTTCCTGCTTTTTAAACACATGTGCTCTCCAGTACAGGTTAGCTCTGAGTGTTAGCGAGGCTTGCTAATGTAAACAAAGACGAGATTACGTCGAAAACACGTCAGGCATTGTTTCTGATAGCAACTTTCTGAGGGTCCTCCGCCGATTTGACGTCATATCGTCAGCAAATCTGTATCCGCTCGTTGTACCACCGTTTTTAAAAGATTTGGGTACGGAGGAAAAGAGAGAGGGTTTTATTTTCTGACGCTGCGAGAGTTCCCCGACACACCGGGGACACATATGTATAAAAGACATCACAAAGTGCATTTTGCATGATAGGTCCCCTTTAACAGTCTTTTTAAATGAACTGGGATTTCTTACATACTTAAACTGCGAAGACAACAACGATTGAATAATAAAACAAACCATAAAACTAGAAGTGAAGAATTTAAACCTCAACCAAGACCATGCCCAACCTCTCAATGCATATTTAATTATGCGTGTATCCGTCCCGTTAAACTAATTTTTATGTGTTTTTCCGTGGCCAATGCTTCATAGAGCTGCAATGATGAGACCAATCTATTCCAATCAATTGACAGATATCTTCCATCTGTTACTAGGTCATTTCTGCACAAAACTATCACTTCTGAAGGAGTCCTTCTATTTTAAATTTAAAATATACTGCAGATGTTTCTTTTACAGAAGTGTGTCATATTTTCATTACACTTTTTTGGTGTTTTTATGTTTATTGTACACATCTATTTCTGTGTTTATATATGCATAAATATACCAAAGCAAATTCCTTGTATGTGACAACCTACTTGACAATAAACCTGATTCTGACCCAACTTTTTTCATGCAAAATGCCTTCAAATGCAGTTTTCAGCCTTTCAAATAGTGAGATTTGATGCTTTTATCTATTTTATATTACATCTAAGTTAATATCTTTGGATTTTAAACTGACAAAACAACACATTCAGCAAACACCTTGGACTTTCTGAAACTGGGATGTATATGTTTTAATATTTTCTGACTGAAGGAAGGAATAAAGGAATTATTTTTAGACAATCAGCAGATGTATCGATAATGAATACAAGATAAGTTGCAGCTCTATTCTATACTCTTTGACCAAGTTTAATGAAAATCAGCCCATAGTTTGTCAGTAATCCTGCAAACAAAACAAAAACGACCTTCTAGGTAGAGGTAATGATGCTTATTTCACACAAAAATCTAATTATCTATCGTGATTAGGTTTGCAAAGGGGCGGAACAATTCCGGTAAGTTTCCGGTAAATTTCCACGGGAAGTTAAGCTGGGGAATTTTGGAAATATTCCATATGGGAAACATTCCATGGGAATAATGGGAATTAACTGGGAATTAATGGGAACTAACTGGGAATTGAGGGCAATGTAATCGAATTGTATCCTATCAAAGCATAAATATAAACATTTTGTTTTGACATAAGAAAACATCCATGCAAAATGATACAATTAAAAAACATGACATTTCAACAGATTTATTTGTAAGTAGAACATAACAAGTTTTAATTGTTTTATTGAACAATCATTTTTTTCATTGAAGAACAAAAACATGAATGTTGAGTTAAATATTACTTCTAGAAATCATGTGTGCATGTGATGGAGGAATGCACAGTGCCTGTAGGGGGTGTGGTCTCAATAGCCATGCAGTAAGCAGTGTGCTATGTCAGGGTATATGCAGGAATCCTGAAGTCAAATGTAATACCTTTTAAGACCTTTTTTAAGACCCTTTCCATACATTTTAAGACCTCATCGCCACTTGGAGTTCTAACCGGTTACATTGGCGACACACTTTACCTCACATTGACTATATACAGTATTGATTGTCCTTCCTCCTTATCTTCCAACCATTTGGACGCAGACTTGCATTTCCCCATAACGATGTTGTTTAACAACCGGCGTAAACGGACCTTTGCACGCTATCAAGCAGTGAGCGTGCGATGTCCTGTTCAGATGACGTCAAATCCAACGGGATGCCATAACTAAACTACACAGAATCACACTACACACCTACGCAATGATTACATTCAGGCAGACTGTAGAATACAACCTCTTTGGACCATTTATATACTCATTGAAAACAAGCTACAAAATGTAATACCTTGGGAAATGCCGTTTAATACTTTTTAATAGCCTTAATTTTCGCTAAATTGATTTATTAACTTTTAATACTTTTTAAGACCCCGCGGACACCCTGTATGTGCATGTGATTGAGGAATGGCATGGATATTAAAGTGTACTTGAATGGCATCTGTTTGTTTTAGTCAAGATTATGCTAAAATATACTTTCCCCAACTATATTTAAGTTCCCTATGAAGAGCCAACCTTCAATTTAGAAAATTCCCAGTTTATTCCCATGGAAAGTTTCCATCTTTGAATATTCCCGGAATTTTGCAACCCTAATGGTGATACTGTGGCTTATAGTTTTAAACACTTGTAACGTTTGCCTATTCTAAACTCTCTATTTAGAGAAGTTACATCTTAAGTGCATTAGCTCTGTATTACAGCGGTGAGAAACTAGAGTCTGACCAGCGAGAGATCTGCAGATCCAGCGGCTCAGACCAAAGAGGCTTTCCTAAAGTTTCTCCCTTTAAAGAGGCTGTTCCTTAAGTCACATGGATTAGTTCAGTCTCAGGTGTCAGGCACAGACACCTGCCATGAACACAGGATGAGCTCCATGCAGAGAGAGAGAGAGAGTCACCTGGGTGGCATCACTAAAACCCCAACAATCAACTGCCTCCAAATCTTGAAACGCTCCCGTTTAAAAGAAATAAACCTAAGCTGCTTTCACTAAAACTCATTCACATATTCAGTTTCAAAAGCTGCCAGAAACATTTCAAAAAGGGTCAAGAAGAGACCAGATTCTTCCAGGTCTTTGGAGATAATTCTGTATGCTACATTTAAAAAAAGGCAAAAGGTGGTTTCCTGGTTGTTTTTTAAATGACATTCCTGGGTCCAGCACACTTTTGTTTTACATATTTCATTATTAAAAATATCTCTACTATTGAAATGGGTATCAGTCCTTTTTGCTGCTTACAATTTGCTGTCCAATATAGATGTAATAATTTGTCCGGCAACAATAAAGTTCTCATAATCAATTGTGTTGTTGTTGTCCTACAGCAGGGGTGTCAAACTCAAATACAAAGTGGGCCAAAATTAAAAAATGGGTACTAGTCGAGGGCCGGACTGGTTCAATGTTTATTGCAGAACTAATTGAAATGAACTTATTGCACATATTAAACCTGGAACTAACAAAGCTTAAATGATTGCCTATAAAAACAACATTAAACATTAAATAATCAGTTGCATTCATTTCTTATGGCTCTATCTGCAGCTTTTCCAGAGTCATTTCTTATGATTACATTTTTCCACTGGCCAACAACAGCTTCAAAAAAACTATTTCCCTCAAAGAACAAACCAAACATGCCCTGTTGTCTCAAGAAAGAGTGCAGAAGGAAACATCCATGTACACTCAGTGTGCTGCTCTGTGATGCTAGTTCAAGCCAGATACTTGGCATCTCATCTTGGGTGCAAGCTCATCAATGTTTGGGGTCAGGCTCTGAGCTGAGGAGACCCTCAGGATTGAGTGAAGGTGTGCGTGCAATATACCAGCGGGCCAGATCTAATAGTAATTAGAAATTATCCTGCGGGCCGAAATTAAATCCACCAAGGGCCTGATTTGGCCCCCGGGCCTTGAGTTGATATATATATATATACAATGCTTGTTCTTACGTCATTTCGGATGAAAGAAAAAGCATTGATCTCTAAGTTTGCTGTTTAAAGGACGTCCTTATCACTTAAAACCAAAACATGTTCAGACAATACTTTTCTTCCTCCTGTTCTGAATCAACCCCAGCAGTTTAACCCTTATGCACATTGATAGGAAGTGAACAAAAACAAAACCTATATTAGGGCTGCACGATATTGGAAAAAACTGACATTGCGATATTTTTTTCCTCCTGCGATATGAAAAAATACAGGAATTGAAGAAAATAGTTTTTTTTGTCCGCAAACCATCCTTTCTTGAACTTTAATGCTATACAATTTGTATTTTTCAAACTACATTTAACCGGATGAAGGATTTTAGTCACGGACTTCTGGATCTTAAGTTATCAGAGCAACAAGCTGAGCTAGCTCGGTTATCCTGCTGTGATCTGATCAAGAATGGTTGTGATTGGTGGTTTGCTGTGCATGCGAGAGCCGCGCAAGTTTTTCATTTGTAGCAAGCAGCATAAGAATTGTAACATGACGTGTTTGAGTTAATTTGCCTACTTAATGTCCTAAAAAAAAAGAAAGTCCTGTGATGTGAATATCGCGCATGCGCATAACGCGATTATCGTCACGACACGATATATCGTGCAGTCCTAACCTATATGGATAAATTGTGTTTTTACAAAAGATGGTTGTAGGATATGTATATGACAACTCCTGGAGGTTTTAACATGCGCTCTCTTCTCTCTGAAAGGATGAGACTTACAGTTTTCTCAGTTGAGCCTGACCTGATATAATGCTGCTGCATAGAGGCAGTTCATCCTGGGTGAAGCTGTGAGTAAGAACGATGTTAAAACACAAGAAATGAGGGTGATAGGGGCTCCTGCTGCTGCACCACATCTCAAACTGACTCACACTTCATTAAGTGGTCCTCGCTCGATGTTGCTACGCCTTAAAAACACATTTTTCTGCACTGGAGGCTATCTGGTGGGGCGTAACAAAACATAAAAAGTCCTTATAATGGTCAATAGTTAATGCACGGGTTTAACTTGGATTAGTTTCTATTAACTATTGAATAAATATCTGCATGTTCAGACAAATGAAGGGCAAGACGGACTTTCTACATGTAGGTGGAAGTAGTGACTCATGAAGACAGCTCTGACAATGACAAAGAACAATAACATGTGATGATGACGATGGTAACGGAAATGATTGCACCATCCTGCAGATTCTTTTCAGATGATTTAAAAAGGTATTTTGTTCCGGTCGTGATCATGGGAGTTTATAATCGCAGTTGGTTAGAATTCCTTCAGTGTTCAGGTTCAGGAGGTTTTAACGGTTTCCTCCTCGATCTGATTTAACGCTTTAAAACCACTGACAATATATATATAGAATAAAGCAGTTTCACGTACAAAATCTGAGTTTCTCCGTGCATGCTGTTCGGCTGCCGCTGACGTTAGCTCAGCTCGTTTCTCATATGACTTTAGATCAAGACATCCCACAACTTAAATCATATATCTGGTTAAAATAAAAAGTTAAAAACAGCAAAGTGAATGTTAAAAAAGTGGCTTAATATATATTTTAATGACAGCTTCTGACTCCATTACAGGAGACCAGATGAAAGGCAGTGTTTTCCCATTAACATGACACATGTCTCTGAAACTACACAACTCAACTAAATATGTCATATAGGTCTAGCCATTTTAATTAATCATCATTCTAAAGAAATTGAAAAATTGATCAGAAAGTATAAATGTTTCGAGGAGTTTACATTATAAGATACTGAGAATTCACCATGATAGTGTGAAAGCAACATAATTGTTTTGTTTTAATCTGGACATTTTCTTACTGTTTAAGGTAAAATACTGTTTAACAGTGCAAGGACGGACTTAGGTAAGAAATAGGGCTGCTCAATTAATCGTATTTTAATCGCAATTACAATTATGGCTTGCAACAATTACGAAAACAATGTAATCGAAATAAAACGATAATTTTTTTATTATTATTATTACTTTTTTCTTTTCAAATTCTTTTTTTTTTTTGGTTTTTCAGTTGAATTATACTTAAAGTTCAGGGTAATCAACTGTTAAAAACATACTGTTCACATTTTTTTCTCCAATAAATTGATGTTTTCACAGTAAATAGATAATCGTTTTTAATAATCGTGATATCAATTATTGACTCAAATAATCGAGATTATGATTCTTGCCATAATCGAGCAGCCCTAGTAAGAAAGCTTTTACGTGCGCAGCTCCTCTTGCTCGGAACAGTCATCAAAAAGAATTGAAACTGAGCAATTTGGTTCCACTGCATGTTTTCAAAGCTTGGATAGGTGCAATGCTATTTGATACTGTTGGTACTTGTAAATGTCGATAGGTATGTAAATGTGGCCCTGTAAATATGATTTTATTGTTCATGTGGAACCTACTTGCTGCAGGTCTCCCCTGAAAAAGAGATCAATGGGACCTACAACTCTTAAATATAGGTTTGAAATTGAAATGAAATGAACAGTAAAATGTAATTGCTTTGAAAATGTTAAAAGCATTCAGCATTTCTTTAATCCATGTATTTTCATTTGTAAAATGTGTTTTACAAAGTACAGTAAGGAAAATCATAGTAAAGTCAAACCTGATGTTGCCTTAACATTAGATACTTAGTTACTTTGATTCAAATTAAACATTTCTGAGTTTGATAACCTTTGGGAAAATCTAAGAACACAACTCAACTAATAATAAAACATAGGTCCAATTGTTTTTAGGGTTTGTAAAAGCAGGAAATGTGATTTATTATACCTTTACCATCAGATATAACAGTAGAGAAAGGTGATCTGCAGCCATCACACATTAGAGGTGAGCTGAAAAAACTCTGAATCCAAACGCAAACATGTAATCAGATCTCAGAGAAGCCGTGTGTTGATTGAGTTGTTCTCCTGCTGTAAAGAGGTGTAAACTGCGTCTCCACGCACAGCTGATCAGAGCGTTATCTGCCTGTAAAATCAGCTGTTTGGGGTAGGATATAGCGTTTCTCCTGCCACTATTTCTGCCACATTCCTTCATGTTATTCTACCCTCTCTCCCCCCCCCCCTCAACCTTTACACAGTGAAGACAAGCACTGATAGATGAGTCCTCAGAGTGCAACAGAGGCAGGTGCTGCGTTAAATTGTTGCCCTGCAGCTACAGACTTCTTTAAAACCAGAAATGAAGACTTTTCTTTATACCGCTGCTTTTTAATAAGTCAAATATCTATTTACGTTGTTATTGTTCTTATTTGATTATCTTTTATAAACGTGTGCATGCTTGTTTTAATTTGATATGTAACTTGACATATCATTTTTTCTGCACTGTAACTTTGCTGTAACATTGTCAATTCTCCTGATGTGGAACAAATAAACGACTTCTGATATCTTACACTGCACTGTAGCTTTTATAATTTTATTTTAAACATGCCTTATTGTATTTGAGATTGTTTTATATTTGTATAATGTATATATCTGTCTCTTTGCTGTTACTATGTAAATGTCCCCTCTGTGGGACTAATAAATGAATTCTGATTTGTACTCTCCTTCCTTTTTAATGACTGTTTTTAAATCCATTTAATAATGTGTTTCTTCTACACTATACCTACTGTAGTTTAGCTTGTTTTATAAAACGGACAAGTCAAATCAAGCAATCTGATTGGTTCTTAGCCGTGATATAATGAGCGTATATCACGGGTAGAATTGTAGTTACTTTTCACAGCAAGTCATGTATCCCTCCGCGTCTGAGAAAAGCTACAACCGTTACATTACGTCCGTTACGAAACTAACTAACTAACAAAGCTCAATATGGAAACATGTAAGGTTAACTTGGACCTCCGGGGTGGCCTTACTATGGAGGAGTGGATTGAGCAGTGCCTATCTCCATAAAGCACCTAAACGACGACATGCAGAGCTACGTGAAGAGCATAGACCAACTGGAAAAGTATCACCATTCAAAAGCTTTCTGATGCGGGTCTTGAAACAAAGCAGAGAAATGATGACCGTTAGTGGCCACAGGTGCGAAAGCTCTCTCCAGAGCTACTGGAAGCCGAATCTCGGGGACCGGAGAAAGTGGAGCAATATTCTCGCCACGCTTCGCGTCGGGCCGAACCACGCCCCTTAGCTGTGATATAATGACCATATACCACGGCCTGTCGTGAGCTATTGCTTAATTATATATATATTTGTATACTTTTTAAATGTTGTATCTTTCAGTACTGTCTCTTTGCTATTATTACTATGTATGTAATCTGTCACATACTTATGTAAATATAATACCTTGCTTTATATCTTGTTATTTTGTAAATTCAACATGTATATTTTCTTCTTTCTTGTTTATTTCTTGTCTTTTAAATTTGTATTGTACAATGCCTTGTCTTTTTATGCTGCTGCAACACAAACATTTCCCAAATTGGGATAAATAAAGTTTTATCTTATCTTATGTACATTTCATTTCCCCTAATAAAGGAACTCTGATTCTGATTATAATTCTTATTCTCCTTCCTTTTTAATGACTGTTTTTAAATCCATTTAATAATATGTTTCTTCCACACTATACCTACATGTTTTTAATGTCTTTGAAAGCACCTTGAATCAGATTCAGAAACAGGTTAATCACCAGGTAGGTTTACACTTACGAGGAATGTGTCGTGGTGCATACAAACAAGAATTAAAAACACAGGTTGAGGTTATTAAAAATAATTAAAAATATAACAGTATTTACATTGCAGTGGAATGCAATAAGAAGGAATCAAATATGGAATGAAATCGTAGTAGGGGGAGGCGTGTGGCGCAGTGGGCTAGTGCGTTGGGATCAGGGGGTCACAGGTTCAAACCCCACTGCAGTCAGCATGTCGTTGTGTCCCTGAGACACTTCACCCCAAATTGCTCCTGTGGGGATTGTCCACAGTATTGAGTATGTAAGTCGCTTTGGATAAAAGCGTCTAACAAGTAACATGTAATGTAATGTAGTACAAAATTGCCTTGTTGAAATACACTGTATAAATAAACCTGCCTTGCCTTAGAGAGAAAAAAGGAAAAAAAAGGTGAAGGAATTTCAGATTAAACATACAACCCTCACCAATACAAATACATCCCCCAGGGCACTAAACACTGAGCTGCATTTAAATGACTCATGAAGAAGGAGTGGTGGAGGTGGAGGTGGAGGTGGAGGAGGAGGAGGAGGATTGGGGGGGTTTTGATTTGGCCCACCACCTCTTTTCATCCAAGCTAACGATCGGGGCTTGGTGATTGGCAGACGGCCATGGCACGGATGCTGCCCAGAGTTTTTGGCGTGCCAATCAGCGCGCCACGCCTCACTGTGGTGGAGGAGGGGAGGGTGGGGCCATTAATCACCAGTTCAAGAGAACATAAGCCCCCCGGGGGGAAGTGCAGGGTAACATTACTCAGCTCCTTGAAGACCATTTTTATTTGCTTTTTTTTTTTTTTTTTTTTTCACGCTGGCTGGACAACAGCATTCCTGCGCAGGGAGGAGACGAGCTCATCATCTGTCAGGACACTGAGGTGGAAGAAGAGCGAAGGGCTTTTACTTTTGGGAAGAGTAGGGATACTTAGAATAGTTTGAAGTCAATCAGAATCAGAATACCTACATTAGTCCCACAGAGGGGAAAGTTACATTGTTACAGCAGGAAAGAGCCAAAGACAGCTTAATGTTACCTCAGAAGCATGCATACAAAAGTATTAAAGATACAAAAATTATAATAACAAAAGTTACACAATTAAGCCTCTTACACACCAAACTGACACCAAACTGACATCAAAGAACACGTCCCGACAGAACGTCGCCTCACGTCTCCTGCGTCTTGGCCAACAGTCGCACTGGAACACAGCGTAAAGACTTCAGTTGACGGCCAAGTAGCACGTACGCACTGCGCATGCGTGAGTGGCAATAACTCTCCTTACCAGCAGGCGGCGGTAGTGTGTATTCGTCATTCAAAAGAGGCAACAACCGGAAGACAGACTGCGTGATAACCGAGAGAAGAAGAACAGACTGCGTGATATAAACAAACAACAAATAGCGTGTGCGTTCCATTTTCACTCTACAGCGAGAAGCTCATGGGGCTTTCCTGAACCTGTGTCGAGAGCTGGAGTTAAATGAAATCTCAGATTTGCCTTCTTAATCGTTTGTTTGGGTCCCTCACTTCCGTTTCGCTTCTCATGCACTGATTCGCTAAGCTGAACAGCCAATCAGAGTGATTTTGAGAAACCGGCTCGAGATCGCTAGAATTTGAAAATACACAACCGGAGAAAATCTGCCACTTCCTTATAGAGCCCCTCCTCCAACACACACGAACGCGCACATGACCAATGAGGGCACGAGATAAGTTTGTGCACAGATGGAAGGCTGACAGGCAGGTAGGCCATCCAGTTATTTTAGCCGGGCCGGCTCAGATGATTGGTCGTACTTTTTACAGTATTACGGCTCGAGCCGGTTTCTCAAACGTACCTACCCCACCTTTAACCTGTAATTCTATGTTAATAATAATAAAATAAATAAAATAAATAAAATAAATAAAATAAATAAAATAAATAAAATAAATAAAATAAAATAAAATAAATAAAATAAATAAAATAAATAAAATAAATAAAATAAATAAAATAAAATAAAATAAATGAAATAAAATAATGAGATGTTCCTACAGCTCATTATCAAGCGTGTGACTGCAGTCTACCATCAGCAGACTGAGAACTGCATGTCTCACAGAGGCCAGCAGGTCAAGCACAACTCTGCTGCACCAGATCATATCAGACACCCCCCCCCCCCCCCTTCAACATCTCACACAGATCTAACAGCCTGATGCTCTGCACGATCCTCTGGCTGTTAAACCGCTCTGAACCACATTTTCACAAACTGTCTGCGGGAAATTCCAACGTTATTTTTTTGTAAAAATTGAAAGTAGATTTTGCGTTGAAGGCTTCTACCACTGGAAGTCCCAGATACTCAGAATGAAAGCAATAAGTCCCCTACTAATAAACTGCCATAGATGAGAGTAACACACACTTCTGGGCAACAATGACGGCTCCGCCCACTTTTGGGGGAAAACAAAGCTGTCATTTGAATGGCGGTCAATTCAAATTCTGAAGTTTTTGCCAATCCGATCAGAAATTGAAGAAAACAGTGAATTTTTGGATCTTCAAAGAGCCCGATTACGATGGCCAGACAGGCAAACAATTACATTAAATCATTGGAAATCGACGAACGGGCTCGATATATGGTTAAATATAGCAGTTGGCGATCGATGTCCATCGATGAGAGTAACATCTACGTCCCTTTACGGCCCCGCCCACTTTTGGGGGAAACCAACGCTGTCATTTGAATGACGATCGAGCCTGAAGCCACAGAGCTCTTCTTTTACTGTCCTTTGTTCTTAGAGGAAGTACAGAAACACTGAACTCTGGATTTGTTTTAATGTTTGAGGTGCAATAAACGACACAGCAGCTTGTTGGCATGATAAAACTATTATTTTCCGCCTCGCTCAGGAGAGTAACAGCTGGCGAAATTACGGCCTCGCCTACTGATTTTAATTTAACCATATATCGAGACCGATTGTCGATTTCAAATGATTGAATGTAATTGTCCCGAGAAATAATCTTAAAAAAACATCTTGTGAATCTGGCGTTTTGCCGTACAGCAGACCTACGTACTTACAGCGAGCGTCTCCTCCGGCTGGTGCATGGTGATGCAGTCCATGCTGATCTGGATGGTGTTTCCTGCAGATCCGTCAGCTGCTCTGTCTCTGAAGATGGGCTGCACCGAGTGAGCCGCTGATCTGAACCACAACAGAGACACACCAGACTCAGGGACAGTTTCACTCCACAGGCCACAAGACTGTTAAATATGGGGTCAGATCAGTCTCAAAAATAAATAAATGCACACAGAAGGATACACAAATCTCCATCCACACAAATATATTTCTGATCCACACACAAATAAATAATATCAAAAACATATTTGAGTGTTGTAGACTCTCCTTGCACTACTTCTATTCTATTTTATTTGTATTTACTTGCACTATTTTATCTGTTTTATTGTGTTGCACTGTTGGAGGAGCCTGTAACCTAAGATTTTCATTGATGTAACTACACTGTAGCTATGCACACATAACCATAAAAGCCTTGATATTAAAAAGACAGGCAAATAGTTTTTTTAAACTCTTTAGAAACAACTTATAATCTACATTTAAGAATAATACATCAGTTGTTCCAAATATGTGGTTCCTTTCTTTAGAGGGATTGTAGGGCTGTGCAATTAATCGTATTTTAATCTCGATTTTGGCTTGCAACGATTACGAAAACAACGTAATCGAAAATAAAACGATTATTATTTTAAATTTCTTTAAAGGGGACCTATCATGCAAAATGCACTTTTGTACGTCTTTTCTACATGAATATGTGTCCCCGGTGTTCCAGGGAACTCACCAAGTGTCAGAAAACACAACCCTCTCTATTTTCCTCCATACCCAAATCTCTAAAAAAGGGGCTGCAACGGATCTGATAAAAACTGATCCAGATTTGAACACTGTCCTGACGTCAGGACGGTGGCGCTACGGCTATTGGGCCGACTCCACCAATCAGGAGGAGACAGCCACGGCCATTGCCGTTCGAAAGCGCTGGAGACGCTGTAGTACATATGCCAGGCCTGTAGGTGGTGCTGTTCTCACAGAATCAACCCTTGCAAAAACAGAGCTAAAAAATGTCAAATTGAGCAAAATGAGGCATGGCTAAAATGCATGATCTGTTTGGTATTTTGAAAAAAAAAAAGTATAAATATGCCTTATATAGGTATGGTCCTACACTATATTATTCAAATATAGCATGATAGGTCCACTTTAATTAATTTTTTAATTAATTAATTTTTTAATTATTTTTTTTTAATTGTGTTTTCAGTTGAATTATACTTAAAGTACAGGGTAATCAACTGTTAAATCATACTGTTAAAATACATTTGTTCAATCAATGGATGTTTTCAAAGTAAATGGATAATCGTTTTTAATAATCGTGATATAAATTATTGACCAAAATAATCGTGATTATGATTTTTGCCATAATCGAGCAGCCCTAAGGGATTGTATTAAAGCAATAAAGTCAAACAAGAATACATGATATTAGATTCAGCATTGAGCATGTTAGGTATATGACGTTTTACCAGGAATGATTTTTAGTTATCACTGAATATTTAGTGTGTACGCCTCTTGCGTTTAATATTCAGTCTTAAGCTCAGGTTTCCCCCTTAATGTTTCCCTATAGCTTTAAAAGAAAAACTATCTATTCATATTCGATGTGTAATATTGAAACAAGCCACATGTTTTTATGTCAAATTGAAATACTATACTTATTTACTTGTATCTGGAAATATTGGGATCTCCAATAGTGTTTAAAATAAAAGTTGGATTTAAAAAAACAGCTAATTTTTTTAATTATTTTATTTGTTTTATTGTGTTGCACTGTTACTAAGATTTTCATTGATATATCTACACTGTAGCTATGTACAAATGACAATAAAAGCCTTGAACCACTTCATATAAGTGGCCATATAGTTTTTGCTTTAAATGGGGCGAAGCCTGCGAGCTAGTTCAGGCAGTCAGCTCGAGCACTCATGCTGCATTCATACATAACGCCCCTTGCCACTCTACAACCAACCAAACAGAGTCTCCTTAATATGCCGCTCTATTGAACCGGCCAGATCTCTCTCTATGCATTGCCCCGGCTTCCACCCCAGCTTCCACCTGTAGGCTCGGGGGGTTAGTTATTTAATCATCACTCATCGTGCTATGTATATCTGTGGAGTGATGAGGCCCGAGCCTAGACGCCAAACTCAACTATATGCTGCTTCTAATAAATATGTTAAAGAAACACGTGAGTTGTCTGACTGAACTTATCATTGTGAAGGAAAGGTTGATTTCACAATATTTTGTTTATGTCGGGGTTTTCCCTCACACACACCCTCCCTCCCTCTTGGTTAGTTTCCTGGATGCCTTTGAGATCATGATCATGTTATTTGATCCCATAGACTCTCGACAATCCAACCAAGAAGGCCAAATACTTCTGTTGGACAAAACTACACACTAAAGAAACTACATACAAAGTTATATATAAGCTCTGACTCTTGGATAGTGGTGAAAACAGTACAATTTTCAGTAGCTCCTAAAGCAAATGACCCATATTTAGTTCTTTCAATGCAATCTTTTTTTTTTTTTAAACTAATCAAACACGCATACAAACAACAGAGAAAATGTAGCTCCATTTACGGTGAAAAACAAAAAGTAGCATGTCCTTTGCTTCTTTTAAGATTCAAGTAGCTAGCACCATCTCTTAAAGGTAGGGTAGGTAAGAATGGAGAAACCAGCTCGAGTGCGCTAGAATTTGAAAGTACGCAGCCAAAAAAAATCTGCCCCTTCCTTCAGACTTCCTTACAGAGCCCCTCCTCCAACACACACGAACGCGCACATGACCAATGAGGGCACGAGATAAGTTTGTGCACAGATGGAAGGCTGACAGGCAGGTAGGCCATCCAGTTATTTTAGCCGGGCCGGCTCAGATGATTGGTCGTGCTTTTTACAGCGCCACGGCTTCCACAGATGACATGTTTTTATGTATTTATTGTCAAAGCATTTAATGTATTCATTGCTATCGGGATGTTAAGAGCATTCCATGGAATATAACAAAAAGTGTTTCTGAAGTGAATTACCTACCCCACCTTTAAAGTAGATACAAATCATATGATTAAATCCTTAGTCTATATTCCCTGTCATTTACAACATAATATATTTGATATATATTCTTGCTATTCCCCTGATGGTCTGAATACGTTTCTAAAATGCTCCCTAGTAGTTAGCGATGAGGAAAAATAAAAGAGATAAGCTTGTTTTTGCAAAAGGGGTTCCAACAAGAAAACAACTTCACTTGTGGTGAAATGGCTGAACGCACTATCGGCAAAAGTTGTTGTTCAAAAAGCGATGGAAAGTCTAAAAGCTTATTACCACTATAACTCTGTTGTGTACGTTTGCAGATTTACAGCACAGTGTTTTTTAGGATTATTGACTCACTGGTCCAGCATGTCGAACAGTTGGTTGAAGACGTCCTGGCTGAAGTAGTCGGAGGGCTGAGCGGACGGACTCTGGGACATGCTGCTGAAATCTCTCCAGGACAAACGAGAGGAAGAGTCCCTGAGTCTGCAGGGAGACACAATCAACCACCATTCAAATCATTTTGTGATGGAGTATTTTTACATCATCATATTACTGCTTTAACTTCAAATACTACGTCCGCCCCTGATACTATTGGCACTTTAATTATAACCATTATCTAGTCAGTTCAAAAAATAAATAAGCCACACCAGCTGCAACATTAGAGCAATACACACATTCATTCATAATTAATTATTAGGGCCGGACTGGTTCAATGTTTATTGCAGAACTAATTGAAATGAACTTATTGCACATATTAAACCTGGAACTAACAAAGCTTAAACTATTGCCTATAAAAACAACATTAAACATTAAATAATCAGTTGCATTAATTTCTTATGGCTCTATCTGCAGCTTTTCCAGAGTCATTTCTTATGATTACATTTCTCCACAGGCCAACAACAGCTTCAACAAAACTATTTCCTTCAAAGAGAAAAACCAAACATGCCCTGTTGTCGTGAGAAAGAAAGTGCAGAAGGAAACATCCATGTAAACTCAGTGTGCTGCTCTGTGATGCTAGTTCAAGCCAGATACTTGGCATCTCATCTTGGGTGCAAGTTCATCAATGTTTGGGCTCAGGCTCTGAGCTGAGGAGACCCTCAGGATGGAGTGAAGGTGTGCGTGCAATATACCGGAGGGCCAGATCTAATAGTAATTTAAAATTATCCTGCGGGCCGAAATTAAATCCACCAAGGGCCTGATTTGGCCCCCGGGCCTTGAGTTTGACACACGTGGTCTATATACAAGTAATTGGAATATTGATATATATAAGTTGCAAACAGATGAATGTTATGGATGTTCTTTCAAAAGTTCAGGTGTTTAACAGTCTGATGGCCTGTGGGATGAATTAGAGCATTAAAGCAATAAAAACATCAATTCATAATTAATTATAATGTTTGAATTCAGGATCGTCACTTTTGTGTTTCTTCATTGGGGAAATAAATACTTTTTTACTGCCATTACTGACTTACTACTATTGGGCTTTTTTTCAAAACAGCACAACTATTTCAATAGTAACTTTTAAAAGTGAGCAAACATAAGTGTGTGTGTGTAGGGCTGAGGTTTGGCCACCCAGCCAGGAGCAGGAGGAGGAGTCCTGCTGGCAGCCATTCATGAAGAGCACCTCCTTTGTGCAAAAGTCAGCCTGCATCATGCTGAATATTTGTACTACACATAATGGTGATTATGCACCATTCAGACAGAGGCACTTTGACCTGCTCCCCTGAAACATTACACCTGCTCCAGGGCTCAGCCTGCCATTGTTCACGCTGAAGTGGCGCACGCTGCAGTCTGAGGCGGCTGGAATTCCCCCCCGCTCTAATATGATAGCTCTGCTGCAGCTTCTGGTATGTGTACAGCTGGACGGGGGCAGAATCTGGAGCTGGCACTATTCTGGGTTTTGGAATTCCCCAACACTGCGCGCTGAATGATATTAATACCTGACTTACAAACACAGGCATATCTAATGAAGCAAATCATTCCACTTATGCAGGACGTGAAATCATGAGGGAGACTGCTGAGATTTAGAAGAATAAAATAAAGAATCTTTGGGTAAATGTTTTTGTCAGCATCTGTAAACAGTTATGTATTATTTAGTATATACTATCTATAACAGGGTATATGCAGGAATCCTGAAGTCAAATGTAAAACCTTTTAAGACCTTTTTTAAGACCCTTTCCATACATTTTAAGACCTCATCGCCACTTGGAGTTCTAACCGGTTACATTGGCGACACACTTTACCTCACATTCACTATATACAGTATTGATTGTCCTTCCTCCTTATCTTCCAACCATTTGGACGCAGACTTGCATTTCCCCATAACGATGTTGTTTAACAACCGGCGTAAACGGACCTTCGCGCGCTATCAAGCAGTGAGCGTGCGATGTCCTGTTCAGATGACGTCCAATCCAACGGGATGCCATAAATAAACTACACAGAATCACACTACACACCTACGCAATGATTACATTCAGGCAGACTGTAGAATACAACCTCTTTGGACAATTTATATACTTATTGGAAACAAGCTACAAAATGTGATACCTTGGAAAATACCATTTAATACTTTTTAATAGCCTTCATTTTCGCTAAATTGATTTATCAACTTTTAATACTTTTTAAGACCCTGCGGACACCCTGTATAATATCAATGATCAACACAATGTCTTCATGCACTGATCGTAGCTATACCTATGAAAGACGTATGTAATCAATGTTATTGAAAACCAGGATGTATAAAGAGGAAAGTCTGTATTTTGAGGGGATCAGTGTGGGTCAAGAAATACTGGACTTTTACCCAGGAGACCGAGCAGAACATTTATTTATTCATCACGTTACTTGCACACTTAAGTCAAGCTACATCCGCAGAAATCAAAACCTCAGTCTTTTACTAAACTTGCCAAACTTATTTAAGGTGAATTGAAACGATGAAAGACCAAGATCGTACAAACCGTTGTATGAGATGACCTTTTGGCATAGTGGGATTCATACTTTTGTTGAACTTTCTTAAATCTCTTTCAAAATAATTTAACGGTTGCAGCACTATTAATTAATCACAAACAAAAAAAAGTTGCTCTATGTAATTGATCATTAAAATGTGTTTGAATTATTGTTAGGCACTTACTTACATTATCTATTCCTAGCAGTTACATACATCATAAGTTTAAAGTAATGTCTATAATGGGATGGGCACTTTACTGTATTTATACATTGGTAGTGCATTGTGGTTTTATGATATTGAAACGTGCATTTTTTAACTACACCGCACATGCTAAAACCAAACTTTGGACATAAGGACTAAACCCTCGGCTTGGCGCTCTGTGCTGGAACTTTTAAATTGCATTGTTTCTGTTCAATCAAAATGAATTAAAAAGGCAGGTTGGCAGTGAGTGAGCATATAATGAATGAATATGAACAATAATAGGTGTGTTGCAGGTGGAGGTGGAGGTGTCATCCCAGTTAATTGAGGATTTAGGTGTGGTCCTCCTCCTGACCTCTGCCTCAGTTAAGCCTCCTTTGATTTTGGCTTTAATTGTCTTTAAAAAAAAGGGCAGAACTCGTCACCAAGACGTTTGAGTTTTGATCCGCAGCGTCGTTTGCTGACCCGGTAAAATGTAGAATATAATTATAAAAGTTGTGCATCAGGTTCAACTTGTATCTCTCTGAAAGGCTATCAATACGTTTTACTATAATCATAATAATCTGAAGCTTACACATACTGATTTCACCATAATGTGTATTTTTTCTTACACTGGGACATTTACAAAATATATGTTGACAAGATATATATCGTATTTGAAATATAGAGTTTAAAAAAAGTAAAAAGCAGGAAAATACTGAGAATAAAAACCCTTTGATGCAATTTTGGTTTAGTTAAATAATAAAATATGTAATAAATCAATAAAAAAAAGGAATACAAGTACAGCAATTGAGAATGGGCGCCCGTTGGTGACATTTTGATGTAGTTTTAGTAGAATTGAATATTGCAGTTTAACTTTAAAAGGCTGTAGAGTTATTTTAGAGTGTATCCCTGTCCTGGTGTTGTTTGTCTGCTCCTGGGTGTCTGGTTTCTCAGAGTGTTTCTCAGTCAGCCCGAGGCGCAGGCTGTTCAGCTTCCACTTAAAGACGGAGCAGCGCCTGCAGACGAGAGCGGGCCAGAGGTCAGCTCCAAACAGAAAACGGCCATTGTCTCGTGGCAGGTTGGGCACAGCGACCGATGAAAATGCAATCAAAACAAACAGCCCTGCCGATCGGGGCCCTTCTCCAGTGTCCTTATTAATCACTTGTTCAAAGGCCTGAGACCCCCCCCCCCCCCACCCCTCATCTGTCAGCCGCGGCTGCAAGAGGGACATGACTGCAAAACAATAGAAAGCCCCCAAAGTTTCTCCTGCGCTCATCCCCTGACTTTTATAGAGGGAAACAGTCGGAAATCCTCTGGGGCCAAAAGCACAAATTCCTCTCAGGCGGGGAATGCAAAGAGAACAAGAGAGCGGACAAAAAGACACACCTGACGCTGAATAAAACCTAAAAACAGGGTATATGCAGGAATCCTGAAGTCAAATGTAAGACCTTTTAAGACCTTTTTTAAGACCCTTTCCATACATTTTAAGACCTCATCGCCACTTTGAGTTTTAACCAGTTACCTTGGCGACACACTTTACCTCACATTTACTATATACAGTATTGATTGTCCTTCCTCCTTATCTTCCAACCATTTGGACGCAGACTTGCATTTCCCCATAACGATGTTGTTTAACAACCGGCGTAAACGGACCTTCGCGCGCTATCAAGCAGTGAGCGTGCGATGTCCTGTTCAGATGACGTCAAATCCAACGAGATGCCATAAATAAACTACACAGAATCACACTACACACCTACGCAATGATTACATTCAGGCAGACTGTAGAATACAACCTCTTTGGACCATTTATATACTTATTGAAAACAAGCTACAAAATGTAATACCTTGGAAAATGCCCTTTAATACTTTTTAATAGCCTTCATTTTCGCTAAATTGATTTATCAACTTTTAATACTTTTTAAGACCCCGCGGACACCCTGAAAAAGCATCAGCATCGAAACATTTTCTAGCTCAGAAATAGATTAAAACACGATTTAGCAGGGATTTTTTTGAAAGCATCACACAATAGGTTTTAATAGGAGCTTTCATTTCAGATTATGGTGGCCAATATAACTCACAAAAATGATTTTCATCACGTCTCATTTCATATCATTACGTATCATTTTTGGGCAAATGTAGTACGCTTGTTTATGTGTTGGGCATTTGTGAGGGTAGAAAAAGTTAAAAATTATTTAAGAAGGGATGATTTAATTACACAACTCTATCATGTGTATTGATAACGTTATATCAATATTTCAATTTTAAATATCACGGTTACTCTCACTTCCGGTAAGTCTTAACATTTCTACACCTGTTCCAGAGCCATCATGGTTCAGTAAGTTACTTATTGGAAGCAGAAACTGTGCTTTTTGTCCAAATATTAAACACAACAAGAATAGTAAATGTATCTGCAAATGATATAAATAATGTTAGATATGATATACTGTAAGCACACAGTAAAATGGGATTAGTGCGCACTGGAAGGACAGAAAGTGGATAACGTTTTGTTTTAGTTTTAAAACTGTATTATTGTTTTTTTAATTATTTGAAGACGACATGAATATGAATCTGACTATGTGTGAACACAATATGTTAATGATTGAACATGCATGATGTAGTGAAGTGACCTAACCGGCATAGCAAAGCTTTTAGTGTTAATTTAACAGTATTTCAGTGTTTTCAGGTAAATAACTGTTTCTTGTGTTATACATATATACTGAACAAATAAGAAATGTTTGTCTAAAGACAGATCTAGATAGGTAGGCCTGTATATATTAATACATTGGGAGAAAAAGCAGGAGGCATGTGCTTTATGGTGTATAATGCACAGATTGAAGGAGCTGACAGGATAGCATTTAATTAAATTATTAATAACACTGATTAATACAATTTAAAAAATTGAATACTTTTGTTATGTGTGGTTAATGCCTGTTAGCAGCATTTGACAAGAAAGTATAACTAACCGTTTTTTTATTGAGTTGCCGTTCTAGCCTTGTTTTTAATGTTCATTTTATCCCTATTTTATTCCCTTTTGTGTTTCATTTCCTGGACGAAAGATGCTGTAAAAATAACATTCATAATTATATTAAACTACCCCAAACTAAATATGTAATCTCAAAGAAGCAACATCATTTTCTGGTCTTATGTTATCATCCTGACTTTGGTGTTGACCTAGAGACATATATGAACAAGATAAACTGTAAAAAATCTATTATTATACAAGATATTTTATTATATAATATTCAAGATTCAGCATTCACCTCGTGACTTAATTCAGTCATCCATTATTCTCGATTAAAACACCTGACATTTCTTGAATAACAGCACACGTTCGTATTGAAGTAATCTTCAATAGATCAGAAGGAGACGAAGAAAGTTGGTCATTTAATCCGTGTTTGCATACATTGATGCTATAAGTATAAGTATGCCACGTTTATAAATATAATATATGGGGAAGGAGCAGCAGCTGAGGCTCCAGGCAGACACAAATGTTTTTAGGTCGCCTCGGACCTCCACACAGCGTCAGTGAGACCGGCAGTTCACGTCAAACACAGTCAGCAAGTTTCAATAACTCAGACATTCATTTGAGGTGAATTAAAGTAGCTGAATATACATTTGTACCAGATGTAAAAGTCCATGCAATATGTTGATTAGGAGGCTGCTTCACATTAGGAGGCTGCTTCACATGGCTTTAGACACACTGTAAAGGAAACTCATTTAAGTGTACACAACATGTCTGTACTTACCGATGAAAGGGAAACTCTGGGTAATACTGCACAGCTGTGTATGGAGAATTCATGTTGTCATGCCAAAACTTCACTTTTAAATATTAAAAAATGATTCGCGAATGATCAGCAGGATCGTGTATCAACAGATGTACAAGAATAAATACAAAAAATATTTAAAAAAAAAAGATAAATATGAATAAATTAAAGGCTTGTTATATTAAAGTGCCGGAGGGGTACAGTGCAGAGTGGAGAACGTCTCAGAGATGAATTTGAATTTAGATATTTTTTTTCTGAAGCTAGCCTACAAATAGGAGGGGCTTGTGTCAGCTCTCTGACCAATCCCCAGTTACAGTTGTACCAGATACCACTCACTCTCAGTTGCTAGGATATAGATATCAAGCAACTACATTTGACCCTGCAGGCAAACCCGCCTCCCCACCCACACCCGATGTATCCTGAAGAGCTCACCCCTCCCCGCCGACTCGCTGATTTTCTCCGGCCACTTCTGATATTTCTAACCATATTCCCTGGTGGTTCTGTGGGTTCGGGGCACGACTGTTGCACCATCAAGGCCCGGAAGGATCCAAGCATGCTGAATATCGGCATAGGTTTGTTGATCCTGCAACATATTAAAATGCAGCAGAAAATATTGGTTAGTAAAATCAAACAAAAAAGCACCGAAACAGTTGATTTAAGGAAGTGAAAAATGCTTTTTGACTCAGAAGACGTTATTGATGCTGGGGAACATTGGAAATATTTTTTGGTGATGTTATAAATATTATAAAATAGAACATATTTATAAAAACATGAAGAAGTAAAAATATGCAATAAAGTATAATAGAAAATAAAATAGAAAATAACATATTTGTACAAACATCAAAAGATTGAATTAAAAACGTGCGAAAAAATATCAAATTAAATAGAATGCAAATATTTATACAAAATCAAGTAAATATTTGTTATTAAGGATAAATTAAATATGAAACATAATTTAAAAAATAAGCAGTTAAGTAAAAATATGCAATAAAATAGAAAATCAGTTGAGGAAAAATGTGCAAATTGTACAATATATAACAACAATAAATATGTACAAATGTGTATATTACATTATATGCAGCGAAGTAATACCATCAATAAAGAGGCTTTAAGCTGCTGATGATGAAATACGTCAAAATCCAAAAGTGGACCAATATCTAACATTTTAAAGAGATGTTCGAGGAGGAAACGACGGCCATAAACCTAAAAGAATCCTCTTTGAGCTTAGGACACCAGATAAAAAGTGTTGCGGTTTGAAAATCCTTTACAGTAGCCTCCATAAAATCTTATTTAAAGACACGCATACACAGACATATCAGGCCACATCCTGGCACACACACTTCCTATTCTATATCTCCTCTCACCCAGGCAGAACGGCAGTGTAAACCTAGAGCTGCTGTGTGGTTTACAGAGATGAACTGCAGATGAATCAGCAGGCTAAAATAAAAGGTTGGGTCATGGCGGGGGGAATGATAATAAATAGAGGTGGTGTATCCAGGGAACACAAACGTCTAAGCTGCTGTCTTGTATCTTCAATGAAGACATACAGCATCTCTCTCTCTCCGCTGTGACACTGATACACAGCTGCTGGTTTAAAAGGTACTCAAGCAATTGCTAACAAACAAGAGTGATTATGGTTGCACTCAAAGGGCCGGTTGTAACTTTAAGACGATATAAATATATAAAATAATGTATTACATTACATTATTGCCTCTGCATTGGATTATTATCGGATAGGGTAATTAACTACGTCTGGAAGCAGAAGTCTAGGGCAAATAATTGCAAGTCTCTTCAGTGCGCATGTTACAAAATTAGATGCATTGTGGGACATGTAGTTTATGGGCAACGTGGTTCTGTAAAGCGGCATATAACCGTATAATAAACATATTATATTCTTTGCAAGCTCTTGTGGGGTCACATAAAATGAAGTCGCGGGCCGGATTTGGCCCCCGGGCCTTGAGTTTAACACCCCTGATTTAGATAGTGTCCCACTCAGCTCATTATTTAATAAACAAGCTTGATATCAGACTTCCTTGCTCATTCAGAGTTCAGAAGGGATATATTGTGGTGAACACCCGTGTGAATCCATATTGTTTTGGAGAGATATTAAACAACACTCGGGAAAATTCACAAAAGAGTGTGCAACTTTTGGGGCCTCTTAACTTGCACAAAACAGTGTAATTATATAAAAAAATCTCAAAGCCTGAAATAATCCATTGCCAAGCAAAAAGCGTATTCATGCTTCAGTGATTTTTGCACATATTCAAATCATTTAAGTATGCAGACATTTGGCTTACTTTTTTGTTAATGATCCTCAGTTCTAAATCAGTCTAATTCACAAATATCAGCAATAATAGCCATCAATATTTGTCTTTCCTTAGAAACTCTGTTCAGATTGGATGGCAAATTAATAATTGTTCTGTACTGTACTAGGACTTGTTTTTAGTTGCGCATATGACAATACATACATTTGTATCACTACTCTAACTAAGGAAAAACATATTGGTTTAGTTGAATTTAATTTAGTCTTGTTTACTTCAGTCCTGTGTTTATTGACTTTTGTTGGTGTAAAGTGGTGTTATTAATTGTAAGGTTATGTGTTCATTGTCTATGGATTCGGAGGGGTGTTTTGTGTGTTTTTTTGAGGCACTTTGTGTTGATAAAATGTGTGCATGAAAGTAAATAAACTCGATAAATACAATTGGATTGATTTACTCAGGGTCCCTGAAAGCAGCTTAACTATTGGCGACTAGTGCAGGTCACATTGCTAGATTGTGGGTCTAAATACTAAATTGGAAACATTGGCTAAACAGCTTGAAGTTTACCAGTTGGGAAATAAACTTCAATCTCTACTCACACAATCACAACTTAAACTCACTTGTCAAACTTCTGTGTGATTATTATGTTAATAATACCCATATAATAAACTTTAAGACAGGCGCTGTGGCTTTGACAGTGTCCGTCCTCAACACAACAAGGACAAACTGACCTCAAGAAGTCATTAAATCTGATATTTACAGCGCCACTTGAAACCCTTACATCATTAATTACTCTAAGACTCGCGTTGGGAACCAGTCACCAAACCCCGCATTACTTCATGTGACATGCATGTGTGTTTATGAGTTTGCAGCTACGTCAGCCCTGATACCGTCACCAGTAGGAGTGTGTGTGTGTACTGTACTTCTAATGTGGTTATTATTCTCGTAAAGCATGCTAATCCCGCTTTAATCTACGATATCTGCAGACAAAACCAAAGATGGCGACGAGCCCGAAAGAGCCTTATTACGGGTTCATTCATTGAGTTGTGTTCAACGTACTCCGGGCATTATGAGCTTCACACAGCCTTATTAATGTCTAGAGTTTACTTAGGGATGCCAGTTGGTGGAGCAGCTGATGAAGTAGCCCCCAACGTTTCTCTGTGTGTTATCAGTGTCAGTCACACACACTGTGGCCCATCACTCTCACACAGTGCGGGGGTTATGTGGGCATACTTGTGTGTGTCTGTGTGTGTATATTCCAGTTGGTGACTAATGCAGGGGAAATCCAGATGAGTCAAAACTACCAGTGTCCGGTGCAGTGTCTGAGAGGTGATAATTTACAGCCTATGCACTAAACTGCCCAGCAACTTGGCATTGTTCACAACGACCCTATAGGGAAAACGCTACTTTAGCTAAACAAATGTGTTTGGGGGGAAAGTCCGAGGGGAAGAACCAATCATTTCATTTATTACATTTATTCAGGAAGTTGCGCTAAGATCTCATTTGCAAGAGAGACCTGAAAACAAGAAACATTCACGATCAAAAAAACTGAAATGACACAATAACAAGGAATTTAAAACAGCACCAAATAATATAAAACTATTAATACATCTTTAAAATCGACTCGCTTTTAGTTCAGAAACACTGACGTCCTGTAAGTAAAGTATTCCTGTTTCTTACAGAAATGTTTAAAAGAAAGGGACTTGCATTTTGTTATATCTGTCGTCTTGATTTTCTGCAGAAAACAGAGGTTGAATCGACGTGAATCCCCATTGAAAGGGCGTGCACAGACTCTCGAAAGTAACTTATCAATTCAAATGTATGACTACGCCAGAGGGCTGAATTATTCAGTTTTCTTTCCAGAGAATTTAAAGCAGAAGTAAAAGTACTTATCATAAAAAAGGCTGTTGTTAATGTTATTATCTTGTTATTTTTATTCCTTCAAGTCACCAGAATGCAATAAATATAGTGTCTGAAACCTACATTTTCTGTACTTTAAGTATGAATGAGTGTCATTGGTGCATCAATGTACTTTTTCTGCATTTTAAACTAGTCCAAAAGGTGAAATACACACGAGACTGCATTGTATCATCAGCAAAAAAATGAATGTTGTAGTAAAAGTGTATTTGTAGTAATGAACTTTTCACACAAGTGGAAGTACATCAATTCAGGTCCCGGAGCGTTGGAAAATGGCCAACCCGACTTCCATAATGGCACTAAACTAAACTAAAATAAAAAAGCCTTTCCCATGTGACCAGAAAAACCTGTATTTGTGTTCCTGAGTCACTTTCTTGCGGTATAATCAGACTCCCAGACAATTATAGATGCTTTCCCACGGCATGATTCAACTTTGTTTTCAGTGCCTTTTGTCACAGTGACTTTTACACCTGACATCACGCTGCTGTCACGTTGGGAAAATCAAACTCGCCTGCAGCAACAAAAAGGCAGCGAGCCAAAATGGAGTAATCAGGTATAACTAGAATCAGTTGGAAGCGGATTAGTTTTTTGTTAGACGTTTATATAATTAATAAGTGATTATGAGAGGTAATTTGTCATATGGCAACTGAGAGAAAAAGCCATTCAAAACATCAAGGGTTTTCCCAAGATGGCAGTGTTTCCCACAGATCTGAAATATACTTGGGGGGGTGGTGGTTGCGAGAAAAAAAAAATGTTGGAGTTAAATGCATCAAGCTGGTGCATTTTGAGGGGAAAATAAAGAGACTAGATCTATGGGAACACCTATATGAAACAGAACTGTATACATTTCAATAATCATAAAAATCATGGCCATAACCAATAACATACCATTTCCAATATGAAAAAACACTGAAACTTGTTTATTTATTTATTTTTGGTTCATTTATAGTTGTGAGTGTGTCTGGGCTCCTGAATCAGCCTCACCTGTCTCCTTCCTCTCCCTCCCTTCTCCTCTTTGAGGCAGCAGCAAAGACTAGTTTTAGCTCTCAACAAGTTTTAAAAGTGTATCTTACCTTTTTTCACCTAGTTAAAGGTGGGGTAGGTAAGTTTGAGAAACCGGCTCGAGATACACTTTTTGTTATATTCCATGGAATGCTTTTAACATCCCGATAGCAATGAATATCTGAAGTGCTTTGACAAAAAATCCATAAAAAAATGTCATCTGTAAAAAGCACGACCAATCATTCGGCTAAAATAACTGGATGGCCTACCTGCCTGTCAGCCTTCCATCTGTGCACAAACTTATCTCATGCCCTCATTGGTCATGTGCGCGTTCGTGTGTGTTGGAGGAGGGGCTCTGTAAGGAAGTGGCAGATTTCTTCCGGCTGTGTATTTTCAAATTCTAGCGCACTCGAGCTGGTTTCTCCAAAATTACCTACCCCACCTTTAACTTTTCTTTTTTTTTATTCATGCATATTTTACTAATCACTACCCCCTCAAATGGAAATATGTGTTTACATAAATGACCAAACCGTTTGAGACCCACTATCTAAACACTCAGAGAGTCCTTTACCTCACCTGAGCTGAGGTTATCCCGAGCTTGAATGACACACAGAGACCAATCGAGGGCTTTGATGTATGATCTGCATGACAGTGGGCATGTCGGCAGGCCACATCATGTAGACAGCCAGTCACCCTGTGTGAGGCAGACCCACATTTGCGCAGCGTTGCGTTCACAATACATACAAAAAAATCTAAAGATCCTCAGGCCAGCAGGCCACTTAACAGGCCAGGCCATCGGGAAACCCCCCGGTCCTCCCGATGGCCAGTCCGGGACTGGGTAACAGGAGGCGTAGAGCGAGGGATCATTGTCCACAAGTTAATCGATCGCAGATGGCGTCGTGGTCGCGGACGAATATATATTTTTTTTTAAAAAGCCCAAGTAAAGTCTATGTGTGGGAAACCCTGAGATGTATCTATCATTAATTCATTTTGGTTTCATATTTAACGGCAATGGCATTAAAAACAAAACATATTTTCAAGGTGTAACTTTTATATTTAGCTTGCACAGAAACAGTTGACTATTTACTTCATATTGCAGGCCATAATAAAACTCTTGAATAAATCCATAGAAACCAACTTTATAATACTGTTACTAACTGTTTTAAATACTGTTTTGCACCTCTGTTTAAATATGTTTTATGCATATACATTAACAATGTTTCATCGGAATATACAGCTAGTTTTGCCAAACAATTAAAAGTATTTTTTTAATGCAAAAATATCAGAAAATGCTGTTTTCTACCTTTGAAATGTGGAGATTTCCTACTTTTATTAGATTTTTTAATCAAATGATAGGGATTATCTTTGGGTTTAGGACTGACAAAACAATAAAAAATAAAAAAATCCCCTTGGACTTTAAGAAATTGGGATGAATGTGCTGAAATTGCTCAGTGTCAACAGGATACATTTATCGCTGAGCCTTTGTTAAAAAACTGATCAAATGAAATAAGTAACATTACACTGACGAAGTATTTAAAATAATAACATGACTTATTACTTTCCCATCACTAAAGGATTCCTCAAACAGCAATGTGTGTGCATTTATACATTTGGGATAACCAGGAGGCCACGAGGGATTTTAGACTAAACAAAAACCTAAAACTGTGTGGATTAAATCCCGCTCCAGTTCAAAAGATACCAGTAGACCGCTTTGTTCTTCTTCCCAAGGGCACAAGAATCACGGACTACAGCAGAGCACTTTTTGGTAAACACAATCAAAGCTTTCCCCCAAACAGTGCCAGATCCGAGAGGCAGACAACCAGTGAACCACGGAGCATCAATCACAGCTAATCCAACACTAAACCTGTCTCTGCTGCCGTTTGATGTCTGTCAACATCACTCATGGTGCGCTGTTAGCGTAGCACCAAATCATTTCACATTCACAGGGATGAAATGAACTGAAAACAGGGCTTATTACCACCTAATTACATGAATAATTGCCTAATGGGCTATTCAAGTGGTGCACAGACACTCAAATAAACGAGTGCTTGAGCTTAGTGCTAAATCTTGATCATTAGAAAAGTAAAGTTAACATGTACCAGAATCACCAGAGATGAATTACATGATGCTTAAAGGATATATATGTGGTACATAAATGTAAGTTAATTCATGTCTTTCTTCAGACTAGTGAAATGTAATGAACCAAAAACCACATTTAGGTTATTTCTTCCATTAACTTTGTCTAGTTGTGTCCGTAGTTTTCTCCCACACTCACCAACAGTTAGCACAAGATAATACTAACTTCCATTTTCAATTCCTTTTCAAATAAAGAGTTGTCTTAATGTAAATAATGAACTGTAATGAAGTAGGTAATGACGTTTCATGGTAATAACAATGATACATTTTGACAGTATTCATCTGTAGTGTATACAAAATGTATGAATTTGACAATACATATCTTTAAAGGTCGTTTCCAAAAGATACACCAACCTTTCCAGTTTCATTCCTATCTATGTTCTGGATGTTTTTCGGGCATTTTATTCCTAAAAACATGGCAAAAATGTATTTTTCTTGTTGTTAGTATTTTCAGGTTCATGGATCGATAAAAGGAGGTATCCAATTGTCCTTCTGTAACAACTTTTGACCCTAATGTCAACAAAATGACAAAGAACCTGGCTATATTTAATGTTTAGATTTCTGTTACAGAAGTTATGCAAATGATCACATATTATACACTAAACATAACATTTCATAAAGCTTGTAATACAGCAAAAATAACTGTCTTTATGTAGGTCATCAACTGGGGAAGTTTCATGGTGATATCTTTGTTATGTTTTTGTTTTTTTAATAACTTGAAGTGTCTCACATAAAAATGTTCGCTGCTACTTAACATGTTGCTTTTATTACTCGCTTATGGGCGGACGTTTTATTTTATTAGTATCCGACAGTGAGGCATTAACGCAGGAAATCATCGGGACTCGGGAGCAGGGCGATGATATTTTACCCGGAAAGAGCAGGTGCGCCCGCTGACCTGCTTCAGCACTTCTGCGCGGTAACACAATCTTTCATATTCTAACTTTCAGAAATATAGTCCATGATGTAAAAGTTGTGGAGCGATGTTTAGCAACCACACCGCGGGTCTCCCGGCAACAGGTTGACAAGTGGGATTGGTCGGCCCCTGAACCCATTAAAAAGCATGTGTGCGTTGAACATAATGATGCCTGGGGGCGGCTCAGAGACACATTACCTCCCCCCCACCAGCCTACACTCGTCCACATGTAATCTAAGCGAGGGGTTGAAGTGTCCTTTGTCACTGGATACGCTTTAAAAATAAAACACGCTGTCGATGTTCTGGGATGCTTGAATGAAAGTGGATATTTCAGAGGCATTTCTGAGAGTCTCTGTTGGATATAGTTCATCTGTAACATACCGAAGGCATCAAACAATTACATGTTCAACATTGTGATGAGAGGACAAAAAAATCCCCCAAATACCACAACACTGGGACTTTCTTGACTTTTGACAGAAGAAAAATAACTCTTGTATTCGCACAAGCCTACGTTTATTTAGTTGATGTAAGAAGGGACGATGCGTTTTACTAAATACTATTGGGAAATAATGTTCATATTTAATCGCTAAAAAGCTTCCTACTAAAATAAATCAAAGAACAAACAGGGAATGCAGTTTTAGGTTTAATAAATAAGGGATCCTGCAGTTCTCTAGAAATGTATTTATTGCCTTCATCTAAAGACAATGCCTCAATTTGTATAAAAACATCTTAAATTAATCGAACAAAGATGTTGAAATGATTTGGAAGTAGGATTTTATGCAGCTTTTTCCTTACGCTAGATGTTAAAATAAAATAAATGACAATGTAAATTTTTTGTTAACTAATTGGTAAGCAAATGTCTTAAATGAAGGTATCGAAAGTCTTTCAAATCCATGGAAAATAAGAAATATTTTTCCTGAATTAACCAAATGGTGTCGGAGTTCCTATTAGCAGAAAAGATTTGCTTATAATTGGTCTTAAATTAACCGCAGTGGCATTTAGAGAATCTTAATTGAACTTGACCTATGCTGAATGAACCCTGAAACACACAGTTGTTGTACGCAGTAGTGATTTATATAACATATAGATTAGTTTAGAAATACAAGTGTGATTTATAATCCACTTTCTTGATGTTTTTCGCAGCTGAATACAGGGTCATTAAAAAAAGCATGATCTTCAAAATTAAACAATAACTTTGATTTGATATTTATTTTAGTCGACCTAGTCTCCATGTACAGGAGGTGACGTTAGCTCGCGTTAAAGAACTGTGTAATCTTTTTTGCTAATTGACAGGCTTAGAGAATTTACACTGCGATGACCGCATATGCAAGTTGACCCAAGAGGACGGGAATGTTTGCGGTGTCAGGTAGAGGGTCCAGCGGGATAACGTCACACGTCAATCTTGTAATTGTGCATCTGTTTAGTTGTCATGGCCTGTGTTAAATTGACATAAGGCCAGTTTTACTTTTCTTACTATAGTTGTTCATGATATTACTATCTGCTATGAAAGGCCTCCACAGCAGGTGGTGTTTTAAAAGAGCGAAAAACCACTTTCATGGACAAGGGATGACCTGAGAGTCATGAGATCAATAACATGTAAGACCACATCCCTCCTCATATTGCAGGAGAAATTTCAGCCAAAATGCTGTGAAAACACTCATTTAAAGATGCAAATGCAGCTTCCAATCGTACGTATTTGACTAGGGAGGAGTTAGAGAAAAGGGCGTATTTAGAGCAAAAGAAAACGTTACCCTTTCGACGAGATACCGCTGTGCACTGGACTTAAATACTGTTACTGTTGAAGTTATGTCAGTTGCATTAAAGCAGATAGTAGTGTTTTTTGTAAATGTAGGGTATTTCTTCTATGCTCAATTTACACCACCTGCTGCTATAGCTTGCTAAACCATGACTGACAGGGGTTTGAAAAGCCTTACAAGTAAAACACAAATAGATATATATTTTCTACACATATCATACACACATATAATATGTACTTGGGGTCATTTTTGTATTAGAACATTTACACAAACACGAATGGAGATACGGGTGTTGAGAGGTGCTGACCGGGACGAACTGACCTCCACATCTGATAAGTTCATTAGTTGTTAACGGACGGTGTCAGTGTTGACTTCCAGTTTCACGTCACATAACAAAAGTGGAGTCTGAGTCACTCTGCAGTCTGAGAGACACCTGGTTCAGCACTGAGGGTTCACACACACCTCCAGAGGATTTAACCCTTTTTTAATAACACAAACTAACTACAATATTTTCAGGCAAAACTGAAAATTAAGACTGTTATACATGTACAGTATTAATGATATGGTAGCTATAAAACAAAAAAAGGTGGGCCGTATTTGTAAGTGTACTAACACAATTTGGTATGGATTGGGAGTACATGGCATGACCAGTAAATGACATAGGAGTTATTGAAAGAAATAAGACTTAACACAAAATAGATGGTGGACTAAAAATCCACGAAAGTAATTGGGTAAATTGCATAAAAGCTTTTGAAAGAGATCAAATCATTATTTTTTGAAATATTTTTTAGAATTAAATTCCTGGGACATCAGTAATACAAATGTTGTGCCACATAAGATCCATTTATCATAATTGTTAAATATAATGTTCACTCCTAAAGGCAAGTTAGCACAAAGGAAACTAATATTGTGGCGGTTGATGCAAACGGTAATTTGTTGATGGCCCCTAAGTGTAGCTATGGTTGAGATCAAGGAATCATATCTAACAACATATTGAATATATTTCCCGATTTTCCTCATTTAGTTACATGATGAATATTCCCTTTAGATGTATGATATATAGGAGTAAAATACCCAAATTGTTTTACATGGAATTAGCTTAGTTGCTAACACAGAACTAGCATAACGGACATTTGAAAATGACGTTAGCTTACCGGGCAGAGAAGTGCAGCTAATGCTGATGAAAACATGACTTCTGTTGTTGTCATGGCTTCTGTGGGGAGAGTGTGTTACTTTCATCGGATAACTGGTCAACTTATATAACTTTTTTGACAAAGTGTCTGCTATTTCTCACCTTCTGTCAATCTGAACGTTGCTACATAGAGGCAGGTGCTGCGAGATGAACGTTACTAGTACTCAGAGAAGGAACTCTCACGAGACTTCCAGAAACTTCCTGTTAAGGTTAAGGTTAAATCACACTTAAAACTAACATATATATTTGCATCCTGATCTTTTAAGACTGTGCTGATTCAGTATTTATTGATTTGAATGTTATTCACTTTTTTTAACTTTTTCTTTTGTAATGTTGTAAAAAAAAAAAGATTTCATCTAACTTTTGTTGTAATCTTATTTTCCAATAACTTGACATTCTAACCGCCTTTTATGTTTATTTTACTATATATGTTCACTCAATTTAAAGCAAGTTATGGTGCAATTATTTATAAGTGCAGCATAACTTGCATTTCCAAACATTTGGTCTACCTATGTTGTAAATGTATTATCTTTTCGATTTACACACGGCATCTATTGCACGTCTGTCCGTCCTCGGAGAGGGATCCCTCCTCTGTTGCTCTCCCTGAGGTTTCTCCCATGTTCCCCTTTAAACTGTGGGGTTTTTCCTTTTTGGAAGTTTTTCCTTGTACGATGTGAGGGTCTAAGGACTGAGGGTGTCGTACATACTGATATTCTGTACAAACTGTGAAGTCCACTGAGACAAATGTAACATTTGTGATATTGGGCTATATAAATAAACATTGATTGATTGATTGATTGATTGATTGATTGATTTAATTGAAGTTTAATTTGCTAGCTGGTACTGCCAATAAAAGGCAACCACTCTATATCACATGTAGCACCAACATAAGTGCTTTAATTTAGGCAAAAACAGACCAAAAACAAGTTGGTAAAGAAAACATGTGGTGTAGAATCACTTGTTAAACTCCTGAGAAAAAACACATGTAATCAAATACAGCCTACAATAATAACCGACAGTCACAGAAAGCGTGACAAATGGGGACTTATCATGGAAGCTTGAAATGTGTGTTGCTATGCCTGCACGACTTAGACTGTTGTTGCTTTGTTTTGTGTTTGTTTTTGCTTTGAAGTCAGTATTAACCAAGCAGGAAAATAACAGGTCTGAAAAACAAATCCGTTCTTGAGACAGCAGCAGGCGGGCGGAGCAGGCTGCCGGACAGGTTTGTTGAGCCTCAGGCGACGAGGATCCATGGAGCGGCTGCACTCTGCTCCCTCTCTCTCCCACAGCTCAGCCTGTTACCTCTACATTTACATAAAGTCATAATAGACTATTGGAATATGTGTAATCCTGACTCCAAACAGTACAGAAAAGTGAGGTGGGCTCCATCAATCTGAGTCCTATAAGAAAAAAAAGTGCTCTGAAGTCATATTATTATCTATACAGACAATCTTTCCCATTGTGAAATAACCTAGGAAACATACTTATTTTAAGCCAAACATGCTCTATATATAAACAAGGGCTTTAACATACAAGTAACGCATCCTTATACACCGTTATCTTATGAAAAGTTATGTGTACTTTTTATGTCATACACCAGATGACAATTTCGCTCTGTTAATGGGTAAATCTTATCGAAATAAACTTTTGTCTCTTAAAAACAAAAAAACACTTGTTTAGTTTGAATACACGATTATTGTTTGGGTTCAAATTAGTATGGAAGTTGCACAAAAATCTGGTTTGAAATATGACATGTTTCTAGAATTTGGTGCATTTCTCTCCATAGATGTATGAGAACAGTGTAAAAGAAAAGCCTGAACACATTAGTTTGCAACATTACCCGTTTAAAAACAACAACCATAATCCAAGATAAACATAAATTAAAATGCAGTTTAGTTGTTTGGGAACGTACATTTGCAAGAAATAAAGTTGCACTGCTAAATCAAATCAAGGTTAAAGGTGAGTTTAAAACATGGCAGCATGTCCAGTGCTGTGTTGGGAGATACAGATACATGCTATGCAATGGCCATCATCCATTATTCACCTGGTTTAGTTGGAAAAAGAGTGGAAGGGTGGAAAAATCTGATGAATATGTCATCCGTCAGCTTTTCCATGTAATCTACAGACGCCAAATTACTCCTCTTCAGCCCCACCCCATTGTGACACAGCCAAGTAACTGCGCGCTGTTGCAAAACACACACACACACACACACACACACACACACACACACACACACACACACACACACACACACACACACACACACACACACACACACACACACACACACACACACACACACACACACACACACACACACACACACACACACACACACACACACACACACGTACTGCAGTTAGAGCGAAGGATGGGAAAGAGCTCAACCATGGGGTGAACTCGCACAATAGTTCAATTTACTGTGAGTTGATTCAGTGAAGGCCATACCATAGAATGCTAACACACACACACACACACACACCCACACACTCACACACACACCCTGACACACACCCTGACACACACACACTCAAGGAGGAGTCATCACACCTCGTCTCCCTCTGTCAGTATTCGTCACAGAGAGTCATGGCACAAAGAAACGAAGCTTATCTTTCACCACGCGAGGCCTTTCAAAACACCGCACTATCAAAACAATTTTAAAAGGGGTTGAGTAGATTTTCAGCAATGCCAGGAAGCGCAGAAATGTAACTGAAGTCGGTTCAAATCCCGCCGAAGAGGCCAGGGAGCGTCTGTGACACTCATGTGCCAGTCAAATCTGTACACACTGTGGTTCAAGTCCTGCAGGAAATGCCTCTGCCATGTTGCTGTCTCTTGGTGGACTTCTGCAGGAATGTAAACTCTGTCCACACACACACACACACACACACACACACACACACACACACACACACACACACACAGATCAGGGCAGTCAGCGTGGAAAGGCGTCACAGTGCCACCAGCAGGTGAAGGAACAAAATGCCAAAAAGAAAATTGTGCTTTCAAAAAAATCTTTTGTTATTTCTCACTGTTTCTGTTACTGCTGCTATGGGGGACATAAGCTGCCAAAATACACAACATACACTCCTCAAATTGCAACAAAAAAGCACTAACTGCATTTCTATATCTAGGGCTAACCCAAGACGCACTTTGAATACTAGCCGGCACATTTGCATGATGAAGATGAAATGTGAAAAAAATCTTAACATTTAAAAATATTTTTCAATTATATATAATGCAGAAATAAATACATTTAAATAATACAATTAAAATGAATGCAAACACTAAATAAATACTATGAAAATAAATATAAATTAATGTAATTTTCAATATGTTTGTTAACTAACTCTATAAATATTATAACTTTTAATAATTATTTATTTAAAATATATGTAAATGATAATTTACTGTCTTTTTATTGTTGTTATTTGCAGTAAATTTGTATAAAAAAATGCTTATTTAAATAATGATATGATGGAATGATCCAAAATAAAAACACACAAGAAACACATTTCAACAAATATCAATTTATGTCAGATTTTGTCAATTAATTAATGAGAATATGTATTTAAAAAAACATTTTTGGCACACCGATTGGCATATTATTAAGAGTTTATAGTAAAATGAATTAGTGGTGCAGCTCGTGTCCTCCGTACAGCTCCAGCTGTGATTCTCTTTAAATAAAACTCAGCTGCATGCTAACAGTACGTGCCTACAGATATCTTAATAAATCAGAGCCGTGACAACCAAATTCTGGTTTGCGCCTCTTATACGAGATCCGTGTTGGGAAAATATTTACTGAGCATGTAAATACATCCAGGGGGTGTCCAGCTCATGTCTACTGAAGGTTAGCAACGTTTGACATCTGGTGAAACTGAAGCCCACAGCTGTCGCCGGCCTGACATCTCCTTGCTCTCAAATTTATCTCCCGCCACCGAGACATCTGCGTACGACATTCCCGCCATATCAGGGACATTTCTGCACACCGCGAGGAGGTTGCTGGGGACACAGGGGCGGACTCGAGGAGCAAGAGATACACACATCCTTTACTCAAGTAGAAGTACAGATACTCGTGTTTAAAAATACTCTGGTAAAAGTAGAAGTACTGACTAAACTTCTTTACTCAAGTCAAAGTAAAGAGGGCTTTGAAATGTACTTAAGTAAAAAGTACCCATAACAAGCAGCTGTTTTAAAGAGTACCTGACCTCCCTTTATATTAATAGAACAATAATGTCATTGTTAGCTAATGAATGTTTCCATGCTGAACAACGGCAACATGACAACGTTTTCATTGGTCCCTCTTCTTTAGAGAAGACCAGGAAATGATGGATACACGGATCGTGTTCAAATCAATAGGCACGCAATGACTCTAAATAATAATGATCACGCCACCAAACACACATTCAAACTAAAGGAACCAGCCTGTTTGGGAAATGTAAGAAGTAGAAAGTACAGGTATTTGTGTTCAACATGTAAGAAGTAGAAAGTACAGGTATTTGTGTTCAAAATGTAAGAAGTAGAAAGTACAGGTATTTGGGTTCAACATGTAAGAAGTAGAAAGTACAGGTATTTGGGTTCAAAATGTAAGAAGTAGAAAGTACAGGTATTTGTGTTCAACATGTAAGAAGTAGAAAGTACAGGTATTTGTGTTCAACATGTAAGAAGTAGAAAGTACAGGTATTTGGGTTCAAAATGTAAGAAGTAGAAAGTTCAGGTATTTGTGTTCAACATGTAAGAAGTAGAAAGTACAGGTATTTGGGTTCAAAATCTAAGAAGTAGAAAGTACAGGTATTTGTGTTCAAAATGTAAGAAGTCAAAGTAAAAAGTCGTCAGGAAAATAAGTAGTAGAGTAAAGTACTGATACCAGAACAATGTACTTAAGTACAGTAACAAAGTATTTGTACTCCACTACTTCCCACCTCTGGGTGTAGGGAGCCAGTGGAGTTGGAGGAGGATGGGGGGGATGTGGTCAGAAGACTCGGTGCTGGTGAGGATCCGTGCAGAAGAGTTCTGAATGGTTCAGAGTTTATTGAGGCTTTGATGGGAAGGCCAGAGAGGACAGCACTGCAGTCGTCACTACGGGAAGTTACAAATGCATGAACCATGAACTTCAGTGCTGGATTGCGACAGGGATGGGATCCAACTGTGTTTCAATTACGAGAAAGCTGATGACAAGAGAAGTCTAGACAAGGGGAACCAGGCAAAACCACATTAAAAAAAACGTACAGGCCGGCTTTGGGAAACAAGGGCTATAGGGGAACAAAAATCAGGTAATCAAACAGGAGGCGAATCAGAGAGACAGGGGGTGTTTCTCAATGTCGAGGACGCTTCCTTGGTAGGACAAGTCCCTCCGAGTCAGGTCCTTCAGAGGCGATGCAAGAATCCTTCCTAGCCTGGGAAAACGAAGAATTGTGGAACAGACTAACAGGTGTGCAGGTGTGCGTCATATGCGAGGCCCCGCCTTAAATGGAGCGCGATTTCCGCCAAAGATTTGGAAATTCGTCCGTGCGCAAAGCATTGTGGGGATTTTAAGACCGCGGAGTCTACACATGTGCAGCCTCGAAATGTCCCGCAACGAAGGACGCCAGCCTCGGTAAAATTCCAAGCATCCTGGACATTGGAACAGTCCTTCGGCGGGACTCAATGAGGTATAGCATCCTTGAAATAGTGGCTCTGGAGCAGCCTTCCTCGACATTGAGAAACACCCAGGACATGACACAGGAAGTGAACACTTTCCAAGATGAGACAGGAAGCATTAACCACAAAATCAAGACCCTGACATCATCCCAGGCAACAAATACTAAAAAATAAGCACGAAACACACTCTTTATCCACCTGGCAGTTCTCGGCACTTTACTGTATGTGTGGATTGTTTATCCAAAGCACTAGCAAATGAAATATATTGAAGACAATAATGCAGTCAAGTCAAGAATTGGAGGACATTTTCCCCCGAGGGCCGAGCTGCTGCTGGGCGGAGGGTCACTCACTTAGCGTCAAGACATCACATTCCTGCTCCTGCTCCGTGACATCTTAACCCCGCTCACAAACTGCTCCACTTGCAGAGGAAACAGACCCTTGAGGCAGACATGGCCAGCGCTCAGACCAGTGTGATTAACATTCTTAGAAGATAATAACACTGTTTTGACATATGGCTCATGCATGGTATGTTTTCACACTGAAGTTTGGTATGGTTTTGTGTTTCGGAGATCTTTTGGTTTTGGTTGTAGGCTTGAGGGACCAACACCAAAGAAATGGGCCTTTAGACATGGCGGTGGTGGAAGAAGCGTTCAAACCATTACCTTCACTAAAGGTAGAAATACTACACTATTAACATCAATCACAAGTCATCAAAGTAAGCGAAATTAGAGAAGTATTGGCTTTCCAATCTGCCTAAAGAATCTCAGGGGAAAGTGGATAATTAGTGGTGAAATGCAACTGAGTACTTTTACCAGACTACTGTACTTAAGAAATACATTTTACTGTAATGCTACATCATATTCTTTTACATTTTGGACTCAAATATTGTACTTTTAACTTAACTTGTTTCATCTCACAGCTATAGATCCTTTACCAGTCAGCAGTTTGGTTCACCAAACACATGAAGAATCGCACAATTTCACATTTATTAAAAGTACAGCTTGAATGATTTTTTGATTTATCAGTAAGTCATTTGTCAGAAAAGGAATTTGCAACTATTTTGCAAATAGTTAAATACATTTTTCATCTAAGTCAGTACTATAAAGCATTAATAAACCAACACTGATCAAGCAATATATATTGTTAAATGAACAGTTGCGGTGTATTTATTTTGGCTGCAAATACTCTCCATATGTATACAGAGTATGGGAAGGCGGACTATTGTTACCCCCTGTTGGCAAGAAAGTGAATGTTGACACTGTAAACAAATGGTATTTAAAATGTAGTTAACCACAAACTAGTGATGACACCTTTGAACATAAATCAAACTCATTGTTTCGTTCTCCAGTGATCAAATATTATTATGGGCATCAGCTTGCAGATCGCTGAGATGTGTGTGTGTGTGTGTGTGTGTGTGTGTGTGTGTGTGTGTGTGTGTGTGTGTGTGTGTGTGTGTGTGTGTGTGTGTGTGTGTGTGTGTGTGTGTGTGTGTGTGGACTCTGTTCCTTTTTCGTTCCAGCAGCCTGTCAGCAGAGTTTAAAGTCTCCTCGCTGACCGTCTCAGATGAACTTCCTAAAACAAGGAGCTGCAGGACTGACAAACTCACTGACATGCAGGGGCGGATTAAAGTTTTTCAGGGGCAACAGAAGATACTTTATGTATGTGCCGCCTTACTCATAATTATATTCCAGAAACAACGTACTGTGATGACATTTGCAGTGTTACCAGATTTACCTGAAATTGGGTTACTTTTGTTTAAGGCTGCGTACCAAATTACATACATTATCTTTTGACTTTACTGCAGCTGCCCTTACAATGTATGCACCTTTGAATACAGTATGCATGCAATTACAACATACTTTATATATCCTGAGTGAAGGATTGTGGGTCAGAATACACGGGACAGCATGTTGAATTGCATACTACGAAATGCGAGAGAATGCAGAAGAATGTCTTGGATATTTTTGGCATGTTGCATTTGACATAATGTGTATTGGGACATAGTGACGTAATAAATAATATTATGGGCTGATGGTAGATGAAATGTGGGCTTCTTTCTCAACATTTTGCAAGCTTAGGTAAATATTTGATTGACATAAGTAGAATTGAGTCGTTGTAAAGGGATGAATTTGCTTACCTTGACATCATTACATTACATCATCATTATTGATCTAATATTGTATCTTTGATTATTGAGCTGATCTGTTTTTTTAAAGCATATGTAACAGTTTTTTACACAGGTTTCTGGAAAGGTTATGATTTGGGCTGATTTGAATTGCACAAGAACTGCATGTGCATTCATTGTTTGACTTCCCACTGATTGTGCTGATGTCTCTACCTCACCTGTAAAGGTCTATGTTAGAAAGAAAGCCAAAGCATAAAAAAGGAGTTTAAAGGCAGAAAGAAATATTATCTTAGACATGTCCACTTCTTTCCCTTCATGATTGTTATTTTGAATACATAGAAAACAGGGAAGTATTGATGAAATAATCATATTTATTGCTGCTATGATAAAAATATCAAAGTACAGTCATATAAAGGTTGCACATTTCTTGCATGTCCCTCTCAGCTTTTGTTTTCCAAAATAAAAGTCCCCGGGCGTGTCCTGTAACATTCTGCATAGTTGGGAGTGTTTGACATTTCTCCAAGAGTCTCGTAGCCCCAAGTTCAGCGAGCTCCAGACACAACAGTGACAGCTGAGCGAGGGGATAAATAAAAACACTGTCTCTATCTGTGTTACACAACAGTAGCCTGGACACGTACAGCAGCACCAACACACGCACGCTCTTCCTCACGCCTTCACACTCCAGGGTGGAAAAAGGAGGGAAAGTTCTGCAGAACATCGTGAGTGCTGTTGGCCCGTTAGCAACCAGCATTCCTCCGACAGCTGTAACATGTTTACCAAACTAACAGATGTCGCAGGAACGAAAACGGTGACCTGCCGTTAAAAAAGCAGCCTGGTATCCAAGCTGGCATATCTGCAAAGGTATTTCAGAGAGAGATGAGAAGACTGCGTGCCACACCAGGATTGCAAGAGTGTCCCGCAGAATTTGTCTAATGTTACTCGCCCCAGGCATCCCAGGCTCTCTGGTTGTTGTCCGGGGGCCATGCAGGGTCACAGAGGCCATGATGGGCAAGATTTTTAAGCCTCTAACTTTCCCCATCACATACCACTTCAGGGCAGAGGGGGAAATCACAGTCAGCAGAATAACCACTCTGACCTGTGGAGGATAGACAAGACTTCAGTGTGACCTTGACCTGCAACACAAAACTTCTCCCATCTTCAAAAGGCCTACAGCTAATTTGTTGATTGCCAATTTACAGTTTTTTCTAATTTACTTATAGACATTTGCACATTTGAAAACAGTTCACACACAGGTCTGAACATGTCACTGCCCACAATGACACCATTTTTGCACCAATTATTATTTTAGTTTAGTATTGAACTAAAACACACGCAACACACAGACATTTTTTTGGAGTGCAAAATACAAAATAGAGCTGTCAATGTAAACTGGATCCACTTTCATTTTAAATGCATGCGCCATTTGTTGATGTTCTTTAAATAAGATCTGCACGCTGCAACTGCATTTTTTGAGTAGCCCCTTTGAAATACTGTTAAAACAAGAAGACAGCTATAAAAAACTCTTCTAATTTGACTCTTGTGTGCAGGTCTTTCCCTGCCAAAAAACTGTTGTTGTTGACATAAGACTTCAGACTTCATCCGTGTCAATATTAGACACTCTGAGCAACAAATGTTTATATAGCGAGAAATTCCCCTACTTTTACTGTATTTTTCTTATTTGTGCCGATGCTGATCAAGATGCTCCACATGTGATGCTTAGTCTGTAGCTCATTTAACCCAGAACATGATCCTAACTGAGTAGTTTGATCATGTGATGTTAACTATCATCCATTTACGTGTTGCAGCGTTAACAACAGACACATTCATACATATAATACAGTTCAGCTTGCTTTCTTTTTTCACCAAAGAACCGATAAAGAAGTAAGTAAACTTAGAAATACTCAAAACAGATAGGTGGTATCTTTTAAAGATGGATAAGATCTGATTGGTGATTGAAAAATTGTACATTTGTTTAACTCAGAGGGATTTTAAGGTTTCTCAGCCTGGTGGGTGTGCCCGTTTGGAGAGGTGTGTGAGTGAGTGTGTGTGTGTGTGTGTGTGTGTGTGTGTGTGTGTGTGTGTGTGCGTGTGTGTGTGTGTGTGAGTGTGAGTGTGTGTGTGTGTGTGTGTGTGTGTGTGTGTGTGTGTGTGTGTGTGTGTGTGTGTGTGTGTGTGTGTGTGTGTGTGTGTGTGTGTGTGTGTGCGTGCGTGCGTGTGTGTGTGTGTGTGTGTGTGTGTGTGTGTGTGCGTGCGTGTGTGTGTGTGTGTGAGTGTCAGTCTCGTGTTCTGCTTGTGGAAAATAATTGGCGTGAAGCGCAAACTGTATTATCTAGCCCGCGGCGCTACCTTACCTTTAGAGAAAGGAATGCAATCATTAGCTTTGAAAGTCGTTTATCTTGTGAGTCCATGTGCTTCTCTTTCACAAAGCATTGCTACACACCCAGAGAACAGCTAAATGTGATTCAAACACCCTCACATAAAGTGTCCGTTTGTTTGTTCATTTTAAGACCTATGAAAGTATTTGTAAACTGAAACACAACACTACTTTACTGTAGTTATTTCACAGTGTGTTTTCACTATATGAAGGTACAGATGGATATGGAAGATTTTAATCGCATCTACTTTTAATCATCACACATGTACACAGCACCGCACACAAATTGAAATCTATGAATTGAACCTATCTAAGGAGCAGTGAGCAGTTATTTTATTATACAATATATTATACGTCAGATTTTTCCAAGGACCTGGCACCTTTTAAAGGATCAGTCCACACTCCAAACCAAAAAGCGAAGTGTTGACGACCACATACTAAGATGGAGGTGACCAAAAACCAATATGGTGACAACGAAAAACAATCTTGTGACCAGTAACCTATAGACAGCCAAATAACCAAAATTGCAATGGCCAAAATCCAATATGGTTACGACCAAGACCAAGACTCCATAAAGCAAAATGGAAACAACCAAATCCATGAAGATGGCAATGGCAAAAACACCAATCAAAAGCTTAATAAAAGTACTTCACAAACAAATTGGTGACGGTAAAGTGACTACATCCACTTCTTATATGCTGTCTTTGCCAGTTTCAGTGTCAGGAAACGGAAGTTGTTTCCACTTTAAAATATTCAACAGTGCTTAATTTGAGGAGAAATGTTTTTATAATCAACAAAAAGGAAGTGTCCCTGCATCTAACCTCTGATCATAACTCCAAACATGTAATTAGTAATGAATGATAAACTTAGTATACACAGTATCTGCACATAATTGGGAATGTTCAGCACAGGCTGTAGATAAACGTTCAGAGCTATAACTCTGGTGAAGCCCCTCGAGGCTCGAACATAATGATCTGTAAGCCACAAAAAAAGAGCATCTGAGGACAGAGATGGATCACTCCGACAATCCCTTCTGCACGCACACACCGAGCGTTAATATATATATTTATGCTATGTGCTGACATTTAAAACAAGTCCCATCACGACGTAAATGATGGTCCTCACTGTAAAAGATGAATTAAAGTTCATTTAAAACATGACAGAACATCTAGATATTACATCTTCCGTCATTATTTCCAGAAATTTGTGACACGACAGCCTTTTATTGTAATGTTATTTTTGTTTTGCCCGCAGCTAAGGTCATTATAATTAAAGAATTAAATAATCACAGGTACAAAGCAGTCCATGGAAACCAAACATAAACACACTTTGATGGAGTCAGGTCACCATTTTCATGATTACCTAAACCCCTGGAATGTAACAGCTTTTATTGTTACACCGAGATTTCTCGTCAAACATATTTGTCGAGATTATAGTCGTAGTATTTTGAGATAAAAATATATTTTTTTGAAGAGAAAAGGCTGTATATTTTGTTAAGAAAGTTGTATTTTATGAGAAAAATTGTGTGATATTCAAGATAAAAGTTGTAATATTCTCAGAACAACGTTTTAATAGTACGAGAATACAATTATTTTGAGTATCATCGCGAAAAAAAGTCATAAAACATTGAGAAAAAAGGCATATTACAAAACTGAGCTCTTAAGGTATATAAAAAACGAGGTGTTTGTTAAGCAATTTTCTCTTAAACAATAACTCCGTAGGTTTTAATTATAAAAACGTATGGACAGTTTTGGAACCAATTTCTTTAAAGTCACTTGAATTGTATAGTTGTGTCTGTAGAAAGATGAACAAGACATCTTTAGGCGACCGAATGTTACACATATGAGGGCTTCTTAACATTTAATAAACTATTAATGTGTCATACTCACTTAAAGGGAAGAAACTCAGCTATCAGACAATATTAACCATTTTTAGCTTAACGAAACATGAGGGTAATAACAAAGGCTCTGATTTAGCCCTGAGCGAAAAAATGCTAACACACTTAGCACAGAACTCACGTTAAAATACACTTATTACTTATCGTATCTGCACAAACAAGATATCGATTAGCAAACTGAGATTCCACAGATTCCAAACATATAAGTATCATCACTGAGTAATCAGAACTCGCGGCGAGACGACAACAAACAACAACAAAATGATTAGCATTACGTAACCAAAACGGCTAAAAACGTCTGACCTTTGTTGTTTTCTGATCAAAAGTTGTGTTCAATGGCATTAAAACGATAAAAACGCTGCTGAAGGTTAATCCATAGGTTAATCCAATGTGTCTGTGTCACTTTGAAATGATTACTGATAATCCATCATCATATTTATGTCAATAACGGAGATTTCATATTAGTTTAGGGTTCAAGCTGTAACCAAAACACAGACATCAGTGTTTGTGACCTCTCTCTTTATTGTCTATTTGACTCTAAATTGGTCCAAAATTAACAAACTGAACCTCATACTGTATTAAAGAAGACGTACATATAGAGATTGAGACCATAAACTCATGAGGAAGTTGTTTACTGATTAATAAATCAAGCGAAAAGTAGTCCCATTTTCTCTTAGACTTCTATACAATCTGACATCTTTGTAACGGCCCCTGCTGGACATTTTAGAGAATGCAGGTTTAAAGCACTTCTTCATTGGTTTCACTTATTTTCAGACGCTAAGATTACAGCTTACTTCACACTGAAATAAATTGGACTACAGCAATATTGTTTGGGTTTACTAAAGCTACTTATAAAACATCTTTAAACTACTTTGTATTATGTGTTTTTACGTCAAAATTCCCAAAAAGGTAGTTCCCCCTTAAAGGGGACCTATCATGCAAAATGCACTTTTTGATGTCTTTTATACATCAATATGTGTCCCCGGTGTGTCGGGGAACTCATGCAGCGTCAAAAAATAAAACCCTCTCTCTTTTCCTCCATACCCAAATCTCTAAAAACGGGGCTTCAACGGAGCTGATCCAGATTTGCGTCCGATATGACGTAATATCTGAAATGTGGACCGTTGCTATCAGAAACAATGCCCGACTGTTTTGGACGTAATATGGTCGGTGTTTACATTAGCATCGCTAACACTCAGAGCTAACCTGTACTGGAGAGCATGTGTGTGAAGAAGCAGGAAATAAAAAGGAACTCACCTTGTGGTATAACCGGCAAGAGAGAAAGCCTTTGAGCTCCATACTGTTTCAGAAAGAATCCTTGATAATCCATGATATGGCGTTTCATCACGGCAGTATTTAGTTTAGACAGACTGCCGGGTCCCGCATGAGCTCAGCCCATTTTCTTTTTAAAGCTGTATACCCCAAATCAGCACTTTTGAAACAGGAAGTGAAATAGAGGGATATGAGGCATGGCTAGAATGGGTGATCTGTTTGGTATTTTGAGCAAAACACTTCATAGACATGTTTTCTATATATTTTGATATATCTGAGACCTATGCTATTGCCTAAAAATAGCATGATAGGTGACCTTTAAAGATTACAAAACTAACATCATGTTTTATTGAAGAAGACTTCAAATCTAAACATTTAGACCATAAACTAAACACAAAACTATTTATACTTTGGAAATAAATGAAGTGAGCTGCAGGGTAAACGAGACTGTGAATCTTGACTTTTCTCAAAAACACATAGCTTTATGAACGCTCATTAACTTGGCAGTTATCTTTAACAACTTAAAGAGCAGAAATATGGACGAGTTGCTTCGCTCGGGGCCACAGCAGTGCTTGATCCAGGATTAAAAACACGTCCTCACTCTGGGAGGAAACATGTTAACCCTTCAGACCCTGAGGTTATGATACGTGATACTGAAGGTGCTCGACCTCACCGTATACTTTACCTTGTGGGATAACAGCTGCCTGGGATACTTAACCCTGTTTCCTGAAGAGAAAACCTCAGAAGAGACTCAAAACTGCAGGCTTAGTTAATATAATAGTAATGATAATAATAATAATAATAATAATAATAATAATAATAATAATAATAATAATAATAATAATAATAATAATAATAATAATAATAACAATGTATTTATATAGCACTTTTCATACAACACATGCAGCTCAAAGTGCTCCAAGACCCCCAAAGGACGGACTAAAGACCTCCAGCATGTGTCCCTAACATGTGCACTTAGGTTATTTCCATCATCCAGGAAAGAGAACGGGAAATGCGCTTTACAAAATGACACATCACAAGTTAAAAACAAAAAACAGTAAATTCCCCTTAGATTATTTGTTAAGAACTTTAAAAAGTGCATGCAGCAAAATATAACATTTGATCAGGTTAACAGACACAAGGAGGTCAAATGTCTGATAATACAAATACAATAAATAATGGTTTCTCTCCGACAGATAAGACACTAGACAACTGAGTCGATGCAACAATATAAAACCCCATAAAACAAGGTGAGCATATAGGTACAACAGAAATACAAATAAAAAGATTAAGACCTATAAAATAACTAAAACAATAGAAAGGTAGGTAAATAATAACGACTAAAAGAACATTTGAAGTGGGGGTTGCTAGTAAAAAGCTAATCTAAAAAGATTGTCTTTAGCTGGTGTTTACAAATCTCCACTAGTTCTTCTGCTATCACTTGTGTTGTCACTCAACTGCATTTAACCAGTGTACAATTTCACTTTTTATACTTTAAAGCTACTGTATGATCCTTGAGATGTCTATGATATTAAATCCTGTTTTTGAACTACGTTGGCATTCTTGCAGCAAATTCAGTTGCAGTCGGACAATTAATCTGATTTGTTTTTCTGATGTCACTTACAAATATTGGAAGTGACAGGTTACCATTTTTGTCTTTGTTTACAAAGTCTAGATGCTTATTTGGGCTTGCTTCCAAACCGTCTCTTGTTACTATAATAATTTCTTTAACCTGTTTCCTAATCTGTTCAATCAGTTCTCACACATTGCAGGGATGACGTATTTACCCTGAAGTAAGCTGCTGGTTCCCTCGACAAAAAAGCAATGGGATTTTTCCATAGGATTTTGGAAAATAGCTTGAAATAATGTCTGTGGAACCTGTTTGATAAATGCACATTTTGTTCAGCCGGATAATCTCCACATGTCTACCCTACTTTTATCATTTTCGAATCATAAATCTAATGGCCAGAAGCAAAATGCTAACGTTATGCTATAAAGGAACTACAGCCGAGTACAGCAGCACGACTTCAACGTCACGCCAACTTAAGATCCATATTCAAACATACAGATTCTAAATGGTACGAGTTGAAGCGTTTGTTTGAACAGTTTGCAGGAGGCAGGTACTTGCTTTCAAGCAGAACAGGGCAAACTAACTTAGAGGAGTGTTTACGTGTTCAGCGTAATGACGTACAACGGCCTCCACAACTTCTGTAGTCCTATTCAGCCACTTGGTAACAACCATCGTTTCTCAGACACGTCAACTCTTCAGAAATCACCAGTGGGGTCACTGCTGATGGATTTAATGTCGTAGAACAAAACGTGATCCGTCTCTTCAATGTGTCTCAACCACAGACCTTATTTCCAGCTATTTTCCAAACTCCTATGGAGAGATCCCATTGGCTCTGAGACGAGGGAACAGGAAGTGGTAAAATGCTGACTCACTTCCGGGTTTTAGGGCTCGTCACTGCACCACTCTATTGGTCAAAATGATTTGAGTTTTGACTGTGTTTGATGATAATTCACGGCTAAGAAACGTATGAATAGAACAGATACTGCAGGATTAGTATGTCTCCATTCACCTTTATTTGTCTGTATTTCACCACTTTTGAGCCATACATTTCATTACACAATTTCCCCAATTTGTCAAGGGGTGAACTCAGAGGCATGAACCCAAATGCACAACTCAGACTCAGACTCAGATGGTTGCAAAAATAAAGTACTTTACTGGGTTTTTCACAGTAACACAAACAGAGAACAAAAAATCACTCTTTCGAGGAAAAACGAAATAACAAACATGGAACAGGCTTGAGGGTACGCCGGTATATCGAGTCGAGAGAAGAGACGAACTGGCACAGGACAGGTGGAGACTAAGACAATATATACACACAAGGTAAGGGGCACAGGTGGAAACAATCAGGGCGGGGTAAACAATCACAAACGCAGGAGACACATAGGGGCGGGGAGCACAGTGACCTGAAACGAGAGGGAGACAAAGGGACATGACAAGAGCTAATTTAAAGAATAAACCTTAACCATGATCTTTCGAGACATGACACCCCTGGGATTAAAACATTATTTTAATTGATTGATTGATCATTTTTGAGGTATTTATAAAAATATAATCCAGTTTTTGATGCGAACACGATTAATGGTTGTTATTCTTTCAAAAATATCCCAAAAAGTTACCAAGTCGGTCAAACTAGGGCGGTGGTGGCAAACTCGATAGGGACTTGGCTTGGCAACTGGAAGGTCACCAGTTCGAGTCCCGGCAAGACCAAGTGCTACCGAGGTGTCCCTGAGCAAGGCACCGTTCCCTACACTGCTCCCCGGGCGCCGTCCACGGCAGCACACTGCTCCTAACACTAGGATGGGTCAAATGCAGAGGAACAATTTCGTTACATAGTACCTGTACTGTGAAATGACAATAAGAGCAATTTAATTTTAAAACTAAGTGACTTTGGGCTTGTTAAATAACATTTTGGGGACTATTTCTATAGTGCAGTTGTGTATTTGGGTTTGCTAATCTAAAAGACCCATCTCCTGTGATCACTTCAGTGTGAAGAGTTATTTCATTCTTGTTGTTTTCAAATGTCATACCATAATTAAAACTGAAAGGAAATTGCGTTATCATTACATGTTTGTGCACACCTCTTGGAGTCTGTCAGGCTCAGACTCCAAAAAAGATTTAAACCGATATTCAGATAAAGTCAAAATGAGTTCACCCTGATCCACAAATGTTCTCCTGCAGCTTCTGACTCTTTAATTGTCTGGAAATAGTCCCAATGAATGTGGGGGTTATTCTCAGGAAGCAGGAAGTCTCTCATGCATGGAGAGAAACGTTTTTTTTTCAATTATACAATCATCTCAAATGAAATGTATTTCACGTTCATTGCATTGAGGTTGTGGCAGATATCTTAAAGATCAGTGAGTCATGTATTTTCACAGCTGTTGGAGTCTGTCAGGCTCAGTTGACATGTTGACGACTCTATTTTATTCCGCATGAATCAGAAACAGCATGCATGACGTGTTAACAAACGGTTGAGATGTCATTACAAAGCACAGACGCTCCATTAGCTGTTTCAACTTCCTGGTGCTGACTCCTTGAAATGTGTCGTAAACATCTTTGCTGTAATCAATGTGTACGCTTCAGAGGTGGGAAGCAGTGGAGTACAAAGACTTCGTTACTGTACTCAAGTACATTTTTCTGGTATCAGTACTTTACTCCACTACTTATTTTTCTGACGACTTTTTACTTTGACTTCTTACATTTTGAACACAAATACCTGTACTTTCTACTTCTTACATTTTGAACACAAATACCTGTACTTTCTACTTCTTACATTTTGAACACAAATACCTGTACTTTCTACTTCTTACATTTTGAACACAAATACCTGTACTTTCTACTTCTTACATGTTGAACACAAATACCTTTACTTTCTACTTCTTACATGTTGAACCTAAATACCTGTACTTTCTACTTCTTACATGTTGAACACAAATACCTGTACTTTCTACTTCTTACATTTCCCAAACAGGCTGGTTCCTTTAGTTTGAATGTGTGTTTGGTGGCGTGATCATTATTATTTAGAGTCATTGCGTGCCTATTGATTTGAACACGATCCGTGTATCCATCATTTCCTGGTCTTCTCTAAAGAAGAGGGACCAATGAAAACGTTGTCATGTTGCCGTTGTTCAGCATGGAAACATTCATTAGCTAACAATGACATTATTGTTCTATTAATATAAAGGGAGGTCAGGTACTCTTTAAAACAGCTGCTAGTTATGGGTACTTTTTACTGAAGTACATTTCAAAGTCTTTACTTTTACTTGAGTAAAGAAGTTTAGTCAGTACTTCTAGTATTTTTAAACACGAGTATCTGTACTTCTACTTGAGTGAAGGATGTGTGTACTTTTGCCATCTCTGGTAAGCTTTGCAAACACATTGGTTTCGCTCAAAAACACAAATCATACTTTTGGTTTTATATGTGTTTTCTTTATTAGTGATAACTGTCTTCTGTATCAGTCCTGAAGATTTTATCAGATGTCGAAACATCTTACACCTGAAAGAGATGTGTCATGACTCATTTCCCCACAATGAATACACCACACTGGTGTTTTTCAAGTGATAAGCTAAGTGTCTCCATGAGTAAACACCTCCAGCTGGATTAGTCATTTAACCAAAAAGATTTCGACAGACGCATTCAGAAAAGTCAGTTCACCCTGATCCACAAACTTTCTCCTGCTGCTTTTGACTCTCAAATTCCATGGAAATATTCACACTGATCATTCTCAGGAACCAGGACGTTTCTCATGCAGAGAAATGTTTTTCTTTACAATGACACAAGTGTTACACATTCAATTCATTTCACAATGATTGCATTGAGGCAGAAACCTGAGATATCTTAAAACAGCAGCCAGTTAAGTCAAATGTATTTGCATGGTTCAACACCAGTAATTAAAGACAATATTAGATTAGATATTATTTCAAACATGTAAAAGATATAAGATTAAAGTCCATCAAACAGACCAGACTTTTAATAAACAACATAGTTAAGGCTTCAAAAAGGAGTATAGGGAAGATGTGAACACTTCTTTTTTGTAATGGGGCTCCTTTACATAGGAGAAGCACCAAATGTCTGCAGATTACATCATTTGAATTTGATCATATAGCACAGGAGCAGTGAGACATTATCATATTAACTGCATTTCACCTTTTGAGCGTTTTTGAGAATTGCACAGGTTAGGTTAATGATTTACATTTTTGTTTACAGGTAATTAGAAATTGTGATGGTTTACATTTTCATAGTAAACTCCCAACCCTGTTTGTGATAAACAAAAGATGGTGCTATGTTTGTTTGTTAGTACCCATTGCTAATGTTCAGGTGCATATCAGTATGTAGTGTCTCTACTTTAAAGAGTCCTCTCCTGCTGATGTTCAGGTGTATATCAGTATGTAGTGTCTCTACTTTAAAGAGTCCTCTCCTGCTGATGTTCAGGTGTATATCAGTATGTAGTGTCTCTACTTTAAAGAGTCCTCTACTGCTGATGTTCAGGTGTATATCAGTATGTAGTGTCTCTACTTTAAAGAGTCCTCTCCTGCTGATGTTCAGGTGTATATCAGTGTGTAGTGTCTCTACTTTAAAGAGTCCTCTCCTGCTAATGTTCAGGTGCATATCAGTATGTAGTGTCTCTACTTTAAAGAGTCCTCTCCTGCTGATGTTCAGGTGTATATCAGTATGTAGTGTCTCTACTTTAAAGAGTCCTCTCCTGCTGATGTTCAGGTGTATATCAGTATGTAGTGTCTCTACTTTAAAGAGTCCTCTCCTGCTGATGTTCAGGTGTATATCAGTATGTAGTGTCTCTACTTTAAAGAGTCCTCTCCTGCTGATGTTCAGGTGTATATCAGTATGTAGTGTCTCTACTTTAAAGAGTCCTCTCCTGCTGATGTTCAGGTGTATATCAGTATGTAGTGTCTCTACTTTAAAGAGTCCTCTCCTGCTGATGTTCAGGTGTATATCAGTATGTAGTGTCTCTACTTTAAAGAGTCCTCTCCTGCTGATGTTCAGGTGTATATCAGTATGTAGTGTCTCTACATGTCTCCATGCTTTAATGTTCAAAAAGCTCTTTATTTTTCTCACACTGCCTGTGCTGCAGCACCTCTTTTCACCCTCTGTCTGAAACCAGACCCCAGTCTGCTCTGATTGGTTAGCTGGCCGGCTCTGTTGTGATTGGTCAACCACTTATAGATGTCCCGCCTCTTAGCCTATCACGTACAATGTGTTGGAGTGCTAGCCAATAGCAGCGCGAGTGTTACAAAGTGATGCCATGAACCCAAAAAAGCATATAGGGCCCCTTTAATCTAAATCTGTGAAGTAGCTAGTAATTAAAGCTGCAAAATAAATAAAGTGGAGGAAAAGTACACATTTTAATTCAGTATTTGAGTAAAGGTTAATATTTACATTCCACCACCGATTGTATGAATGTTTTCTAGAAATTAATTACATTAATAAATGATGTCCGTCTGTCTTTGTCATACAATGAAACCGCTCTAACTGTATTCTTTGTGTTGTTGTGCCTGCAGATTAAATATGTCACTCTGAGGCGTCAAACCTGTTTTTCTAGTTTTTTAATAATACAGAGTTGTTTACTTTCTTTGTCAAAGAGATCACACAATAACACAGACCTGTTAGTCCAGAGTTTCAAACTGTGTATGATCCCAATATTGTTTTCAGTTGAATAGAAAGAGCATTCATGTTACATAAGACTTCAACTGAAGTGTTCTGCAGTGAATTCATATTAATATCATTTATCCAGAACATCCAACAAGACTTTATAGGCGGGCAGTCATTTATATACAAGGCTGCATACAGGAGCATATCAATTTAGATTTATTTTCACATCGATACTGTGATCAATCAACTCATCTATTTGTTAATACATTATTATAAATAATAAAGGAAATGTCTTACATTTTCAGAGGTAGGATTAATTTGTCAAAAACATTGTCTTTGGAGCTTTTTTTGACTTTATTATAATACAACTGAAGACCTCATTAAGCCTTTTGTCAAATATTATTGTTAGTTTTTCTCATATTTATTCAGTTAATAAGTCAATAACAAGTTTAAGTTATCAGAATATATTGAACATTTCACCTGTAATACCTCTTTTCTTTCTCCAGGAGATGGAGATAGATGTCCCGCCTCTTAGCCTATCACGTACAATGTGTTGGAGCGCTAGCCCACAGAAGCAAAAGTGTTACATAGTGATGTCATGAACCCGAAAAGCATAAAAGGGCTCCTTTAATCTAAATCTGTGAAGTAGCTAATTAAAGCTGTGAAATAAATGAAGCGGAGGAAAAGTATAAAAGAGCATAAAGGGCCTCACATTTTTATTCAGTACTTGAGTAAAGGTTCATATTTACATTCCACCACCGATTGTATGAATGTTTTCTAGAAATTAATTACATTAATAAATTATGTCCGTCTGTCTTTGTCATATAATGAAACCGCTGTAACTGTATTCTTTGTGTTGTTGTGCCTGCAGATTAATTATGTCACTCTGAGGCGTCAAACCTGTTTTTCTAGCTTCTGTTGTTTACTTTCTTTGTCAAAGAGATCACACAATAACACAGACCTGTTAGTCCAGAGTTTCAAACTGTGTGTGATCCCAATGTGATCCTCTCTGAAGAACCAGCACCTTACCGTGGTGGAGAGGTGTGTGTGCCCTGATGAACCTGGGGGCTGTGTTGTCTGGAACCTTGTGTTCCTGGTAGGATCTCCCATGGCAAATTGGTCTCAGGCAAGGGGCCAGACTAAGATTGGTTCAAAGACCTCATGAAAGAAGACACAAGGAGTGAATTTACCCGGCCTGGAGGAAGCCCGGGATCCCCTTCTGGAGCCAGGCCCAGAAGGAGGACTCGTTGGCGAGCGTCTGGTGGCCGGGCTTGCCACGGAGCCCGGCCGGGCACAGCCCGAAAAGGCAACGTGGGCAACACCTCCGCTTCTCCGTCCCGCGGGCCCACCACCTACGGGAAACAGCGATGGGGTCGGGTGCGCTGCCAGAAGGGTGGCAGTGAAAGCAGAGGGTCTCGACGGACCAGACCCGGGCGACAGAAGCTGGCTTTGGGGACGTGGAACATCACCTCTCTGGGGGGGAAGGAGCCGGAGCTTGTGCGGGAGGTGGAGCGTTACCAGTTGGATCTGGTTGGGCTCACCTCTACGCACAGCGTCGGCTCTGGAACCTTACTTCTGGATAGGGGTTGGACTCTATTCTTCTCCGGAGTTGCCCAAGGTGTGAGGCGCCGGGCGGGTGTGGGGATACTCACAAGCCCCCGGTTGGGTGCTTCTTTGTTGGAGTTTACCCCAGTGGACGAGAGGGTTATGGGGGGGAAAACACCCTGACTGTTGTGTGTGCTTATGCACCAAACAGCAGTTCAGAGTATTCGGCCTTCTTGGAGGGGACTCTTTAATCTTGCTGGGAGACTTCAACGCACATGCGGGCAATGATTGAGACACTTGTGGCGCATTTCCACCACACGGTCGGCCTCGGCCTCGCTCGGTACTGCTAGGCCGCGTTGGGCCTTGTTAGGGCCGGCTCACTTCATGCTGCGCTTCCATTACAGTTTAGGAACTGGGGTAATTACTATAGTAACGCAGTGTAGGCGGAGCCGTGACGTCATCTTCAATGAGAATCCCAGAAAAACAACACAGCCGTTAGCTGTTAGCACTCAAGCTCACAGCTCCTCATATCTGTTCAGAAACTAGACAAAAGTTAAACAAGTACACACCACAGACTGCCTGTGTCATGGCGAATACAGTCGCTGGTTTATTTATGTCTGTATAGGCCGTTGTTGTGAGTGTGGACAGTCGGAGCATATATTGCGTTAGCTTAGCCAATCTCCATCTAGAAAACACGCATTTTAAAAGGTTTTTCACCTGCCGTCTGTCTGCAGACTTGTCAAAGCATTAATTCATGGTTTTTACTAACCGGTATCAGTATGTTGTTACTTCGGCATCATTTTGAAATGTGTATTACAATTAAATCACGGTCAAATATGTTCATCTTGTTGTAGTTGTAGCCCCCTTGCCAGCGATTCTCTCTCTAGTTTAGCAAACTCAGCCCGACTCAGCCCTGTTTGTTGGCCACGATAGAACCACGATTTTGTCGGGCCAGAAAAGAGGTGAAAAAGTACCCCCGGGCCGGAACTAGGCCTAGTGGAAGCGCAACCAAAAACGGGCCCGGCACGACACGGCACGCTTAAACCGCGCTCCGCGCCATGGTGGAAATGCCCCATTGGAGGGGCGTGATTGGGAGGAACGGCCCCCCTGATCTGAACCGGAGTAGTGGTTTGTTACTGGACTTCTGTGCTAGTCATGGATTGGCCATAACAAACACCATGTTCGAACATAAGGATGCTCATAAGTGTACGTGGTACCAGAGCACCCTAGGCAGAAGGTCCATGATCGATTTCGTTATCGTATCATCGGACCTGAGGCCGTATGTTTTGGACACTCGGGTAAAGAGAGGGGCGGAGTTGTCAACTGGTGAGTTGGGTCGAGAGGCGGGGGAAGCCTCTGGACAGACCTGGTAAGCCCAAACGTGTAGTGCGGGTGAACTGGGAATGTCTGGAGGAGGCCCAAGTTCAGGAGGCCTTCAGCTCACACCTCCGGCGGAGCTTTTCGGGCATCCCTGTGGAGGCCATGGGATCCCCCAGTCAGAGCTGGTTGATGTGGCCAGGGAAAGGAAAGTTTGGGGCTCTCTGCTGGAACTGCTACCTCCGCGACCTGACCACGGATAAGCGGGAGAAGATGGATGGATATTGTTTTCAGTTTAATAGAAAGAGCATTCATGTTACATAAGACTTCAACTGAAGTGTTCTGCAGTGAATTCATATTAATATAATTTATCCAGAACATCCAACAAGACTTTATTAGGTGGGCAGTCATTTATATACAAGGCTGCATACATATTGAGCATATTGATTTCGTTTTATTTTCACATCGATACTGTGATCAATCAACTCGTCTATTTGTTTATACAATATTATAAATAATAAAGGAAATGTCTTCAATTTTCAGAGGTAGGATTAATTTGTCAAAAACATTATCTTTGGTGCTTTTTTGACTTTATTATAATACAACTGAAGACCTAATTAAGCCTTAGTCTTTTGTCAAACATTATTGTTAGTTTTTCTCATATTTATTCAGTCAATAAGTCGATAACAACAGTTTAAGTCATCAGAATATATTGAACATTTCACCTGTAATACCTCTTTTCTTTCTCCAGGCACTGTTGTTGTAATTTTTTACTTCAAAAATAAAGAGACTTAGGTTAATCTTTTTATATTTTTAAAGCTATATTTACTCTTTTTTTTATACAACAATATTGCATGTTGATAAAAAAATATATTGTTCAGTCTTCAATGATTCTAACGTTATGTAAAAATGTCTGTTTCCTTGTTTGTTGTCTTTAAAATACAGTATTATTGTATGGTATTGTATTGCACGTTAGAGTTCAGGGATTGTTGAATATTTTTGCAGAAAAGGTAACATTGGAAAGAGATTTATAGAAGTGGATTTTCAACTTTCAATTACCTTTTTGAACATTAGAGACCGTTTCCCCTCAGATATACAGATAAAATGCCGCCTTTGATGAAAACAGCAAACAGAGAATTGTAGAGGTATAGATCAACACCATTGTCAGTTAAACGATGGGAACTGAGAGGTATTTCTGAGGTTTCATTAAGCTGAGGAGAGATCTGACCTTGGGGCGTTTTCATTAAAAACCTCTGGTGTTTGCTTTAATATGATGAAAACTTGAAGATTACCTCTAAGGCTGCTAAACCTCACATCAAGTATTCACCCCGAGGACAGATTAGTGCCGTTGATTCATTATTCTAACTTTGTTAACATGGGAACAACTGGAAGTAAGTCCACCTTTTGGAGGAATCATGTGAAGCAAATGTAGTGATCAACGAAGGCCTAGCTAATATTTAGGCTGTCATTTGTTATGTACCAATTGTTGAAGGCAGAGAGCAGGAAGAAAAAGGGACATTTTGGGGGTTTTGCACGTTGCGAATCAGATTGAGAGAACATCATTAGCTGATGTTCAGGTGTATACCTGTATCAGTACTGTATGTAGTGTCTCTACTTTAAAGAGTCCTCTCCTGCTGATGTTCAGGTGCATATCAGTATGTAGTGTCTCTACTTTAAAGAGTCCTCTCCTGCTGATGTTCAGGTGTATATCAGTATGTAGTGTCTCTACTTTAAAGAGTCCTCTCCTGCTGATGTTCAGGTTCATATCAGTATGTAGTGTCTCTACTTTAAAGAGTCCTCTCCTGCTGATGTTCAGGTGTATATCAGTATGTAGTGTCTCTACTTTAAAGAGTCCTCTCCTGCTGATGTTCAGGTGTATATCAGTATGTAGTGTCTCTACTTTAAAGAGTCCTCTCCTGCTGATGTTCAGGTGTATATCAGTATGTAGTGTCTCTACTTTAAAGAGTCCTCTCCTGCTGATGTTCAGGTGTATATCAGTATGTAGTGTCTCTACTTTAAAGAGTCCTCTCCTGCTGATGTTCAGGTGTATATCAGTATGTAGCGTCTCTACTTTAAAGAGTCCTCTCCTGCTGATGTTCAGGTGTATATCAGTATGTAGTGTCTCTACTTTAAAGAGTCCTCTCCTGCTGATGTTCAGGTGTATATCAGGATGTAGTGTCTCTACTTTAAAGAGTCCTCTCCTGCTGATGTTCAGGTGTATATCAGTATGTAGTGTCTCTACTTTAAAGAGTCCTCTCCTGCTGATGTTCAGGTGTATATCAGTATGTAGTGTCTCTACTTTAAAGAGTCCTCTCCTGCTGATGTTCAGGTGTATATCAGTATGTAGTGTCTCTACTTTAAAGAGTCCTCTCCTGCTGATGTTCAGGTGTATATCAGTATGTAGTGTCTCTACTTTAAAGAGTCCTCTCCTGCTGATGTTCAGGTGTTTATCAGTATGTAGTGTCTCTACTTTAAAGAGTCCTCTCCTGCTGATGTTCAGGTTCATATCAGTATGTAGTGTCTCTACTTTAAAGAGTCCTCTCCTGCTGATGTTCAGGTGTATATCAGTATGTAGTGTCTCTACTTTAAAGAGTCCTCTCCTGCTGATGTTCAGGTGTATATCAGTATGTAGTGTCTCTACTTTAAAGAGTCCTCTCCTGCTGATGTTCAGGTGTATATCAGTATGTAGTGTCTCTACTTTAAAGAGTCCTCTCCTGCTGATGTTCAGGTGTATATCAGTATGTAGTGTCTCTACTGGGACATGTCTCCATGCTTTAATGTTCGAAAAGCTCTTTATTTTTCTCTTACTGCCTGTGCTGCAGCACCTCTTTTCACCCTCTGTCTGAAACCAGAGCCCAGTCTGCTCTGATTGGTTAGCTGGTAGGCTCTGTTGGGATTGGTCAACCAGTTTAAGAGAAACTTCCTCTGGAGCTGGGAACACAGGGATTTTAGCCTTTACAGACCATTTGCATGCACTAAATCCTATATAACACACTAGAGGAAAGGGAAACTACAAAAAGCAGAATAGGGCCTCTTCAAATCAAAGATCTGAGCACTTTGTCAACAACTGCATACAACACACATTCAGAATAAAAGCAAAACTGCATCACGGTTTTAAATCAAGGATTTTTAATTGTCTTTTCTCTGACAACTCATCGTTCTCCGCCTACATACATTCCTCATGAAAACATTGATTCAATACCTGAGAAGTCGAGATTTCATCATTTCCTGAGGCACATTTCTGCTGATGTTGTGCAAGTTGTTTTCCTGCTGCAGACTCTTAACGCTAAATACATATTACTTTTGCAGGTTATACACTACGACCTACTCCTGAGCACTGATTTGTGGATGCACAAATACTCAACTTTATTGAGTGTTCAACAGTGTGTAGACAGCTTTCAAGAGCCAACATGCAAAACTATTTAAAACGTAAACTCATAATCAAAACTCTGTGATTCTGTCAACAGCTGTACATTTTGTGGAATAACAAAAATGTAAAAGTTGTATCTGTGATGGAGCTGCGGTTTTGCAGTGGTGGAATAAGTATTCAGATATTTAACTACTACTTAAGAAGTAAAAGTAGCAATACTAAAGTTTTAAAGTACTCGGTTACACGTAAAAGTGAAAGTACTTATTATGCGTTATGGCCCATTTCAGAATCTTTTATATGAAATTACTGGATTATTATGCATTTATGTAATTACTTTTTTATGAAGCTGCTCAATATCTTGACCTATAGTTATAAGTCAATGTTATTTGTTAGTAGACTTATATTCTGTATTATATAATAATCTAAATCTGTAAAGTAACTAATAACTAATGTACTGTAGTCAGATAAATGTAGTAAAAGTGCAGTACTGGCTTCCAAGTGTTTTTGTATAAAATGGGGCGAAGCCTGCGAGCTAGTTCAGGCAGTCAACTCGAGCACCAATGATACATTAACACGTGACGCACCTCGTCCCTCTTACAACCAACCAAACACATTCTCCTAAACATGCCACTCTATTTAAGCTGCCAGGTCTTCCTGCCTCTGCCTCGCTATGCTGCTGCTGCTGCTGTGTTCACGTGCTATTGCTACGTTCATGTTCCTGCTGCTGTGTTTCATGTTGCTGCTGCTCGCCTGCCCCACCACCACCCCAGCTTCCACCCCACCACTACCCCAGCTTCCACCCCAGCTTCCACCCCAGCTTCCACCCCAGCTTCCACCCCAGCTTCCACCCCAGCTCCCACCCCAGCTCCCACCCCAGCATCCACCCCAGCTGCCACCCCAGCTTCCACCCCAGCTTCCACCCCAGCTTCCACCCCAGCTTCCACCCCAGCTCCCACCCCAGCTTCCACCCCAGCTCCCACCCCAGCTCCCACCCCAGCTCCCACCCCAGCTCCCACCCCAGCTTCCACCCCAGCTTCCACCCCAGCTTCCACCCCAGCTCCCACCTGTAGGCTCGGGGGATAGTTATCTAAACATCACTCAATGTTCTTTGTAAATCTGTGGAGTGATGAGGCCCGAGCCTAGACGCCAAACTCAAACTATATGCTGCTTCTAATAAACATATTAAGAAACACGTGAGTTGTCTGACTGAACTGTAGTTTAATTCATAAAAAATATCACATATAATAAACCCATGTGTTATATTAATTTGTAAAGTAATATATCAAAAAATGAATGTAGTGAAGTAAAAAAGTATGATATTTCCCTATTACATTGTACTGTCTGTAAGTAGACATATACGTAGCAACCAATTAAAATACTTAAGTACAAGTACCTCAAAATGTGTCAATACAACACGTGAGTAAAGATACTTCTTATTTCACCACAGTAGTTTTACATAAAAAAGAAAATCAGGGCGGTTTCACAACACTGTTTTGATTTTTCATAATTATCTGATGTGCACACCTGACCACAAACTGTACCGGAGCACTTCCTGCAAACAGATTCAAACACCTGAGGCTAAACTATAACGTTCATGTGTCCCGCTGCAGGGAGGGGCCGTTATGCAATCACTGTTTACACAATACTCTCAGAATGACAAAGCTGCTGTCAGTGGAGGAAAGTAACAAAGTACATTTACTCCAATAATGCACTAAAGTACATTTTGTATGTTCACTTGACGCTGCTTTATACGTCTCTACTCTTTACTCCAAAGATTCAGATTTCATCTATAAAATATCCAGCAGAAGTTTATGAAGTATTTCAAATTAGCTCCATCTTTACTCACTATGATAAAACATTAATAATTAAATAATCACAATCCAGTACTTTAAGATATGATTATGAAATGGTCCATTGCACATTTACTTTGGGTATATTTAATTGCAGATACTTTTGACAATACTTTACTTAAAGGGGACCTATCATGCAAAATGCACTTTTTGATGTCTTTTATACATAAAGATGTGTCCCCGGTGTGTCAGGGAACTCACGCAGCGTCAGAAAATAAAACCCTCTCTCTTTTCCTCCTTACCCAAATCTCTAAAAACGGGGCTACAACGGAGCTGATCCAGATTTGCGTCCGATATGACGTAATATCTGAAATGTGGACCCACGGCCCTATCAGAAACGTTGCTATCAGAAACAATGCCCGACTGTTTTGGACGTAATATGGTCGGTGTTTACATTAGCATCGCTAACACTCAGAGCTAACCTGTACTGGAGAGCATGTGTGTGAAGAAGCAGGAAATAAAAAGGAACTCACCTTGTGGTATAACCGGCAAGAGAGAAAGCCTTTGAGCTCCATACTGTTTCAGAAAGAATCCTTGATAATCCATGATATGGCGTTTCATCACGGCAGTATTTAGTTTAGACAGTAGCTGCCGGGTCCCGCATGAGCTCAGCCCATTTTTTTTTAAAAAGCTTTATACCCAAATCAGCACTTTTGAAACAGGAAGTGAAATAGAGGGATATGAGGCATGGCTAGAATGGGTGATCTGTTTGGTATTTTGAGCAAAACACTTCATAGACATGTTTTTTATATATTTGTATATATCTGAGACCTATGCTATTGCCTGAAAATAGCATGATACTGTAGGTGACCTTTAAGTCCAACTACACCTACTAGTATTTTATTGGAGTATTTTCAGGTATACATGGCAGTTTATAATTCAAATCGTTTACTTTTTTTAACTGTACTGCATTTATTGTACAGCTTTAGTTATTTCACATTATTATTCTGAAATGTACTGAGTATATTTTGATGCTGATACTTTTTTACTTTTACTTGAGTAACACTTAGAATGCAGGACTTTTACTTGAGTAACAGAGTATTCCTACACTGGGGTATTTCTACTGTACTAAAGTAGATTCGATTTAGATTAGATTTGATTCAACTTTATTGTCATTGCACAGAGTACAAGTACTTTGAAATGCAGTTAGCAACTAATCAGAAGTGCAAAACTAAAACTAAAGTACAAGTAATTGATCTAACAGAGTAGAAAAATAACCTTTATTTTATCACCAAGATGAAATCCAGTTGTGATTACACACAGATACACAGTCTGAATAAGTAAACAAACACATGCATTATTAAGGAGAGGTATCTGTGCAAACTTCCAGGTTTGTCCAGATTTGGTCAGGACTTGAACCAGTTCCTACACCTAATCCCTATACACTGAGCCACTGCTGGAATATCAGTAAAGGATCTGAACACTGCTGTACATTTTGTGCCTCCTCCTCCTCAATGGGCTGCAGGAAGTGAAGAAGAAGAGAAAGCGTTGGCACAAAAGCAAAGGCTAAAAAGACTGATTATATTTCAGCCAAAGGAGAGGGGACGGCAGGGTTTGTACACATTGCCCTTTGTACACACACATTGCTATTGCTGCAGTACAAATGGGGATATGAAAAAAAAAGCTTTGGTGAATTCCTCAGGTAAGCCATCACTGTGAGGGGACCGGCACGAACAGGCAGAGCGGGGCTGGGCTCTGCAGCCAGAGGGAGGCTGGGGTTTGGACTTTCACTCCGCCTCACCTCCACACACAGGGGAAAGAGAGGGAGAGCTGTTGTGAAAGGTTTTTTAAGGAGACGACAAAAGAAATTCTAGTATTACATTTCATATTTTATGCTCTTTTTTTTACTTTTTTTGTATTGCACATTTTTATTAACTAATTTTGTTTACATACATATTTTAATACATTTTAATTCGATCTTTTTATTGCACATTTTTATTAAATAATTATGTTTACATACATATTTTAATACATTTTATTTGATCTCTTTATTGCACATTTTTAATGGAATTTCTTTCTATTTAAATATTTTAAAAATATGTTTTATTTTATTCTAAAATACAGTAACTCACGAAACAAAAACACTTTTTTTAAATGACTAGAACTGTAAATTCTTGACCAATTTGATTAGATTATTATCTTTTGAAAATAAGTTTGAACTACTTTCTCTAAGTATCTTCCCTTGATTTGTATATTCAAACTGCTGTACATGAGACAACATTATAATAATTGGCCCGCTTGTGTCAGCATGAAAATAAATGTGAGGCAGAAATCTTAGCTAATAAAAGAAATGGTTTTAAGTAGTTGAAGGTGTGTCTAAATAAGACTTAATTCCCTCTGAATCCCTGTACAATAAACAGATGACAAAAGAGGCCACACTGAGGAAATCCACCCTCTACTGACCTTCTCTTTGCACTTAGACCCCATTTACACGGTAGCGCAAACGGACCGAATTCGTTAATCCGCGCGGTGTTTATACAAAACGCACACATGCATGAAAGAAACACTGTATTCTGAGTGTAAGGGCAAGTGATGAAGAAATTCCTCCTAAGTCAACACGCAAGATAAATATCAAGTCGTCATGGTAAGTGTCCCACATTGTCTCTCAGCGAACAAACAAATGTGCTCCCATTGCTCAATACAGCCTGCAGCTCTGTCAGCCACACGTGTATCCATGCAGAGGACTGAACAGGGAGGATAAGGGTGGAGTGGAGACTGGAAAAACACGGGGAAAACACAAAGAATGAAACACAATGTCCCTGTAATATTCAGACATTTACAATTATGGTAAAACTGCTCAAACACACAGCCATGTTTCTGCACATGCAAAAGCTGCGATAACATAGCTGCAGGCTGTTGGAAAATAAATACTCACTATCGACGTGTTAGTGCATGTTCGGAACATTATAAGTCTATTAGTGAATATTCAAATGTTGCAATGCATGCAGTGGAAGTTGAGGTAAAAAATGCTGGAAATCAGTCATTGAGTGAAACAGGGAGTGGAAAACGTCTTCTTTAGTGGTGATTAAATAGTTTTGCATCTCTTAAGGAAACAGATTTGAAGTTCCTTGTCTATTAGCATATATTGTGCAATGCCAGTCCCTCATTTCAAAATGCCTCAGAGGCCAATGCTCCAAGATTTATAGTTTCTAGTGCAGGGGTGTCAAACTCAAATACACAGTGGGCCAAAATTAAAAAATGGGTACTAGTCGAGGGCCGGACTGGTTCAATGTTTATTGCAGAACTTATTGAAATGAACTTATTGCACATATTAAACCTGGAACTAACAAAGCTTAAATTATTGCCTATAAAAACAACATTAAACATTAAATAATCAGTTGCATTCATTTCTTATGGCTCTATCTGCAGCTTTTCCAGAGTCATTTCTTATGATTACATTTTTCCACAGGCCAACAACAGCTTCAAAAAAACTATTTCCCTCAAAGAAAAAACCAAACATGCCCTGTTGTCGTGAGAGAAAAAGTGCAGAAGGAAACATCCATGTAAACTCAGTGTGCTGCTCTGTGATGCTAGTTCAAGCCAGATACTTGGCATCTCATCTTGGGTGCAAGTTCATCAATGTTTGGGGTCAGGGTCTGAGCTGAGGAGACCCTCAGGATTGAGTGAAGGTGTGCGTGCAATATACCGGCGGGCCAGATCTAATAGTAATTTCAAATTATCCTGCGGGCCGAAATTAAATCCACCAAGGGCCTGATTTGGCCCCCGGGCCTTGAGTTTGACACATGTGCTCTAGTGTATTCAGATCCCTCTTAGTAGTGATTATGGCAACTTTTCAAGGGCTCAAATTCAAATTCGGTAAAATCCACCAATGTTCACACCGCATGCAGTCAAATGAAGCCGTTATAATGTCCGTAATACACCCAACCCATTGCATAACATTACACTTTAACATATGACAAACTAGAATCACGCCACGTTTTATGTAATCCTGCTGACAACCCAACCCAGTCTCACGGCATTTCGTGTTATAGTCACGACATTTAATCTATTGATTCGTGTTCACCAACACGATTTTCGCATTTTTTCCGTGTCACACAGAACGATTTTAAAAGCAATGTATTTCTATCGGTAGTATGTTTCATGCCTGCAACACGTCTTTTTGTCCAGTCGGGTCTTGGAATTCCAGAAGCTTTGTGGTTCATAAAAACATTTTCTTACTCAATATCTTACCCTAAGCCTAACCCTATCCCTTTTATTTTAAATTGTATAATGTCGGAGTTTTTTTGCCGTCCGCGAGGAAAAGAAATGGCTCAGAGCCTCAGAATACTGACATCTGTATTTTTTCAATTCTCTTTTTCCTTCTAATTTGTTATTATTTACATTGCTTTTAAAATCGTTCTGTGTGACATGAAAAAAATGGGGAAATCATGTTGGTGAACACGAATCAATAGATTCATTTCGTGACCATAACACGAACAAGACAACCAGACAAGCGAACCAACAAACTGAACCAAACACACAACCTGTTCGACAGAGGGAAGGATTTCAAATAGAGAAGTGGAGCATAGAATGAATAACAAATCTCAATTCATTTGCACATCCAAAGGCAAGAAAGTCGGCTCAACAATAACCTTTAGTTATCTCTTGAACATAAGTTGTCTTTAACTCCTTAACATCTACAGAACCTAAAGCTTTAAGGCAGCTCGTCAGAAGTGATGGCATTTAAAAAAAACGTCCCCATCGTGAGGAAAAACTGTGAAAACTCGAAGAAATTAATAAATAATTTTTAAATATAGTTATTATGTTCATTATGACCAAGTAAATAAAGTCATTGACTATATTAGACTGAAAACTGATCTATCTTCTGAGGCATAACTGAGTTGCATTATGGGAAATGTAGGATTTAGTGTTTTTGAAGAAGAACAGCCCATACTTGAAAATAAAAGTCAGCATATATATCGGCCTGTGTTGCGCTCATTTTTATACTCTTTTTGATCCCTCAATTATCTACTGAAATACTAAATCAATGCAGTGCTTCTTCAAGACTTTAAGAAATGCAAACTCTGTGTCTTCATTTTATTTTTCACACCAAATCTTAGCAAGTTGCACCACATAATCTGCACAAACATAAGCTTATCTAAAACTTGCATTTATCCAAATCAAACGTCTTGTATGACCTGTGAAGTGAGACTTTGAGTAAGGCATGATAAAACCTCCACTTAAATAAACGTGTTTATTTAAATGTAACCACCCCAGAAACATTGCCCATCAAGCGATGCACCTCAAAGTTTATTCGCCCTAACTTGAGTCCTCGCCAAAATACAGCTTGTTGTGTTTTTTGGATGAATCACAAGTTTCGATAGTTTGATTTAAGAGGGGAAATGTGCACAAAAGAGAATTGACAGGGTGTGTACAAATGCTTTTCTATTGCTGAGGGGAGACAATGATTGATTCACATTTTAAGCACAGGTTTCAGTATTTTACTTTTACATCACGATATGTCTTTTTACATCTTAATTAGTTACTGTTAGAAAAACATCACTGGTCCCCGGCTTGAGCTTCAATCTCAGGATCCATGTATTTCTGATCCTCTCCAGAATGGAAGTAGTCATCACATACAGAGCATCAACTAGTTCCTGAACAGTGTCCTTCACATGCTGATATCCAAGAGAGGGAGTTACACAGTCACAAGATGGAGGAATAGAAAGCAGTATTCAATGTTTACTTCAGATTAGCTCCATGTCAGAAATGAGCATGCTTGTCATATGTCTATCTCCATAGAGGCTGAATCATCATGTGCATCACATAGCTATCATATGCCTTGTTTTTTATTTCACCTTTATTTAACCAGATAAAAGCATTGAGATACAATCTCATTTACAATGCTGACCTGGCCAAGAAGGCAGCAACGTTACACATTATTACACATAACACAGACATAAAAAATACAGAGAACACAACTAAGTAAACAAAAGACGAAAAAGCAGTCACTACATTGTGCACATTAGGACAGTAAGAAAGGTGCACTACTTATTACTGCAAGAGCAGCTGGTGGTGAGGACCTCAGACAACTTCAATTTAAACCAGGCTATTGAGACAAGTGCCCTTAGTTTTAGGCATGATTGAAGGTCATTCCAAGACCAAGGACCATAATAAAAAAGACTCCTTTTTCCAGCCTCAGTCCGCACAGCAGGAACCTGGAACCGTATCCAGGCACTGGATCTGAGGTTGTAAGAGTCACAAACTGGGGCAAATCTGGCACATATGTACAGTGGAAGCTTACCTAAAATGGCTTTATACATTAATAAAAACCAATGCTGCATCCTACGCATACTAAGTGAGGACCATCCAGTTAGGCTATACAGTTTGCAATGATGAGTCCTATAGGATGCATTTGATATATATCGCAGTGCAGCATGGTAGAGTGGGTCAAGTTTGGCCTAAAACAGTCCTGATGCTCTTCTAGGTAATCATCATGTACACAGCTGGGCCTTTGTTATCATGTTACTCTGATATTGGAAGAGCACATTCAGTATTTTCCCAACAGTTACTGCTGACTGCCCTCTGCTGCCTGCATGCTGAAGCTGTGTCAGGTTGGAAAGGTGTGGTCAGAAACAGTGAGAGGAGGATGGTTGTTGCATGCAAACACTGAGAACATGCAATTCAACTAATAGTTTAATTACATTTTGCAGGGGTTTGTTGGTGCATTACATTGATATTTGCATAGGGGTTCAAGTAGATAAATAACTTTTTTGTCATTTGAGTAGTTAACTACAGCAACTGCAAAACATTTTCAGGGAATAAAAGGAAAAAGATTGTTTTGTAAAGTGTGTGCAAGTTGAAGAAAAGTTAAGACAAGTTTTAATTAAGATTGTACCAGTAAGACACCTTCTTTTTTGTCATAAGAGGTGCAGAATAATAATATGTTGGTGGGGTATTTCCTTTCTTGGTTCATGTATGACTTCTGAACAAGTGGGCACTTTTAAAAAATGTTATAATTATATTTTGTAATAAATGTATATAACGTCAATTTGGACTTTTTACTTTTCCTAAATTAGTAACTAGATTTCTTTTTACTGTAGCCTTTGATATAATTCAGCTGTTTAGTTAGAAGTAATTGGTAGCTTGAAAGGCTTTAAGATTATCTTCTCTGTCAGGGAATCATTTCGCCCTACATGTTTACCTTTTGCCCTCTGACGCAGATGCTCCAGCCTTGATCAGCTGTTATCTCCCTTAAGGAGGGGCTGCCCTAGCAAGTTGTTGTTGGTACCAGTTTATGACCGGGCAACTCTCGGTCAGAGATAGTTATTGTTGTGGGACACCTGGAACAAATCCTTCTCGGGGTGTAGATGACCCCGAGCCATAAGCGACAACAAATGTGATTCAGTGTCCCTCAGCTGTTTAGTCTATCTGAAGAATGTTGATTATTGAACTAGTTAAAACCTGGAGCTACAGGAGGGTTCTTCAGAATTGATTGTGGCATCTCACCCGTGTGGTCAGCCCTATGACTTGTCTTGTGAATTCTCCGGCCGAAGCTCCAAATAAACCGTCAGTGTTTGCCATCAAAGCTCCAGCTCTCCTCGTGTCTCTCTGAGTCCTGTCTCCAATTGCTTCAGACGTTTCCCCCACATTCTCTAACAGTGTTGATGGTGTATTTAAACACTGTTGAACATCATAACAACAAGCCATCATGTGACAGCAGAGCAATTGATATATGCATTCTTGTTAATAAGGTATTAGTCCCTCTGAAGCAGAAACAGAAAGAGTAATGCTCAGATTATTTCCAACCTTTATAAATACACTTTATATATTTCCTAACATAACATAACAGTTACTAAAACAACCTCCTTCTCCAAAAAGCTCCACACCCAGCTCTGTGAGACAGGAATAAAACAAATAGATGATGTGCTCGGTAATTATTCGTCTAGACGGTTTGGAAAGAAGGCACTTATATCATTTCTTTCCCCACAGATGCACAGCGTTTGGTCCGGGGCGCAGCTGCAGGAAAATAAATGCAAACGCAATCACCAGGACTACAAATACTGACACTCCCCTCACACTGTCAATTTGCATCATCAAGGTGAGTTCATGTTGGGTGTTTTAATCCACACGACACAAGGTTTTATTACAAGGATGTTTATTTGTAACCTCAGCTCCTGTAATAAGTCTTAAATAAAGTGTGTGACATTCAGAGCCTTAAGGACAAAATGCACCTATTGAAACACAAAAAATCAAAATGTTCTGATCCCACGGACATCTCATTGACATCTAGAGCCCTGGTTTCAATTTTGACTATAAGACTTTTCTCATGTTCACCTTATGGGACTGGATACATGCTATTTTCCTAAATTCTTGCACAAAATCAAAAAGAAATCCATGAAAATCAATGTGTTTGCCAATCATATTCAAGAACCAAACCCCCCTAGCATATATAGTATACAGGAAATAGTTATTTTTTGTATTTCAGAAGAACAACATTGCCATTATGTAAACAAATTCTGGCTTAAAATTCAGGTGGGTGGGTAGGGTGGGTGGGTAGGGATGGATGGATGGATGGATGGATGGATTATCCCAATTTGGGAAATGTTTGCGTTGCAGCAGCATAAAACACAAGGCAATGTACATAAGAGAAATTAAGACACTAGAAAATACTGTATAAGGGCCTCTTCAAAGTACCAAAAGTAAAAAATACTTGCCCATTAGGTGACATGAGATGTAACTGATATAAAATATTTGGTTAAATGTCATGTAATGTGATATTTAAGGCAGTAATGTGCATTTAGGGGCCAGAGCAACGTGAGCTGACCACAGTGTTTACCCCCCCCCCCCAGGCTCCACTTCCAGCTGACTGCAGACAACTGTTTCACTTGACCTTGTTCCTTTCCACCAGCCGGCCAACACCTGAACTGTCAGCGTCTCTTTACAGCGGGGCGCTTCAGGTCAACGACGGAGAATACACACATATATCAGTGTGTGTCTGTCATTCCTCAAAGGCAAGGCAAGGCAAGGCAAGTTTATTTATATAGCACCTTTCAACACAAGGCAATTCAAAATGCTTTACAAAAAATGAAAGACATTAAGAAAATGGCATTTAAAATCAGTCATTAAAAAGAAAAGATAATAAAATAAACCTTAAAAGAAAAAATACATGGATAAAAGTTACAGTGCAGTTTAAGATGTGAATAGTTCAATTAAAAGCAGCGGCAAAAAGAAAAGTCTTCAGCCTGGATTTAAAAGTAGTCAGAGTTGCAGCGGACCTGCAGGTTTCTGGGAGTTTGATCCAGATATTTGGAGCATAATAACTGAACGCTGCTTTACCATGTTTAGTTCTGACTCTGGGGACAGAAAGCTGACCAGTCCCTGAAGACCTGAGAGTTCTGGATGGTTCATCATTTAGCAGTAGGTCAGACATGTATTTTGGGCCTAAACCATTCAGTGCTTTATAAACCAGCAGCAGTATTTTGAAATCAATTCGTTGACACACAGGAAGCCAGTGTAAGGACTTCAGAACTGGAGTGATGTGATCCACTTTCTTAGTGTCAGTGAGGACTCGAGCAGCGGCGTTCTGAATCAGCTGCAGCTTTCTAATAGATTTTTTAGTGAGACCTGTAAAGACACCATTACAGTAGTCCAGTCTACTGAAGATAAAAGCATGGACAAGTGTTTCCAAATCCTGCTGTGACATTAGTCCTTTAATCCTAGATATGTTCTTTAGGTGATAGTAGGCTGATTTAGTAATTGTTTTAATGTGACTGTTGAAACTCAGGTCAGAGTCCATGACTACACCTAGATTTCTGGCTTTATCTGTTGTTTTGAACATTGCAGACTGAAGCTCAGCGCTAACTTTTATACGTTCTGCCTTGGCTCCAAAAACCATTACCTCAGTTTTATCTTTGTTTAATTGGAGAAAGTTCTGACACATCCAGTCACTGATTTGTTCAATGCACTTACTCAGTGTTTGAATTGGAGCATAGTCTCCTGGTGAAATTGTTACGTAAATTTGTGTGTCATCCGCATAGCTATGGTAACTTATTTTGTTGTTTTTCATTATCTGAGCCAGTGGTAGCATGTATATGTTAAAGAGAAGAGGCCCCAAGATGGAGCCTTGAGGTACCCCACATGTCATATTTGTCAACTCAGATGTGTATTTACCTATAGAAACAAAGTTTTTTCTGTCCTTTAAGTAGGATTCAAACCAATTTAGAACTGTTTCCGAAAGTCCCACCCAGTTTTCCAGTCGGTCTACAGTAGTAATATGTTGTGGTCAACAGTGTCAAACGCAGCACTGAGATCTAATAACACTAACACTGAAGTTCTGCCACTGTCTGTGTTTAAGTGGATGTCATTGAAGACCTTTACAAGAGCAGTCTCAATGCTGTGGTTTGGGCGATAGCCTGACTGGAACACATCGAAACAGTTATTTAAATACAAGAAGTTACTCAACTGTTGAAAAACAACTTTTTCAATGATTTTACCTAGAAAGATGAAAGGTTGAAGGCCCCGATCCTCTACGTCCAGTTTTAGACCGTTTCACACGAAGGGTTTGAGGTTCACAGGATCACATTTGGGGTTAAGATGGAATGTCTTTCCTAAAACTTGTAAAAGATGAAATATTCCCTGTCAGGCGATTCCTGCAGGTTTTACATGAATTGGCAGCCCTTCTTAACTTTCTGCAAATCTCTTCTGTTTTTGTCTCCTGATTAATGGAGGTTTTAAAATATGTATTGAACATGTATTGATCTGCTTAAAAAGACAAAAGTTATGTTACTGTGTTTCTCCTTGAACATTGTACACTTGAGGCAAAGCTTCCTAATAAAAGTGGGTCTTGTTGGGCTAAAATTCACTCCAAAAAACATCACAGCAAGAGATATTATTGGGTTTTCAATAGTCCAGAAAATATGATGGTGGCCTAGAGGTCTAAGAATTGGTTCTACATGCAGGGGCCAAAGGTTCAATACCGCTTATACATGTAGGTGTAACATATTTTGTCTTCAGCTATGCTCAAAGTCTTTTTTATTTGACATTATATTCATGTTAAACCATCGGATTAAGCCGAACCGCATACCACAGTTGAGGTGGTTCGGGCACCTAGTAAGGATGCCACCTGGGCGCCTCCCTAGGGAGGTGTTCCAGGCACGTCCAGCTGGGAAGAGACCGAGGGGTAGACCTAGGACCAGGTGGAGGGATTATATCTCTTTGCTGGCCTGGGAGCGCCTTGGGATCCCCCAGTCAGAGCTGGTTGATGTGGCCAGGGAAAGGGACCTTTGGGGCTCTCTGCTGGAACTGATACCTCCGCGACCCGACCACGGATAAGCGGGAGAAGATGGATGGATGGATGGATGGATGGATGGATGGATGGCATACCACAGAATGAATCACATTATAAGTGCATTAAAAAAACAGTGCTCAGTGGTTTCCTTAAGGTACAAAGCAACAACAATAATTCAGCCATTTTCCCGTTTCCCGGTTTAAAAGAGAAAAACAATGGAAAAAAAGACTTGAGAATAGAATAAAATGTTGGTCACATAAAAGCTTCTTCTTCCAAATACGTGTTATGAAATATAACCAGTATAGTAGACCATTGATGTGTAACGTTAATTTAGTAGCACTGAAACAGGTGAGGTGATTTTGGTAGAACTTTATGACAGATCAAGATTTTTGTATATACGGTTTGAAACATCTTAATTGATGAGGTCTTGGATGTGGACACGTGTCTGGCCTCTGGAAAATAACACCATAAAACAAAACAAAACAAAAAGGTTTAAAACTTCTTAAATTAAATTGTCTTTACATAATGCAGGTAGTAATAGAGGCATGTGGCGCAGTGGGTTGTGCGTATGTGTTCAGACAGGTTCAAACCCCACTGCAGTCAGCATGTCGTTGTGTCCCTGGGCAAGACACTTCAAACCCAAATTGCTCCTGTGGGGATTGCCCACAGTATTGAGTATGTAAGTCGCTTTGGATAAAAGCGTCTAACAAGTGACATGTAATGTAATGTAATGTAATGTAATAGTTCATCAGAATTACATTTATTTAAAGAGCTCTGCTGCCATCTGGTGGACAACAGGTGGAAAGTGAACTGCAGATGCTGAGGGGTTTGTTATCAACTTCTGAAACAATTCAAACATACACGATGGGATTCATTTGAGTAGCATTTTCAGACTTAATTTGCGAATGTTTCTTAGTGATACAGATTTAAAATCTCTATCAAAAGCAAAATATGTTTTGTGTTTTTTAATGAATTTATAAAAGATATTCAAATGTACAAACATTTTCAAACATGTACTCAACATAATAGTTATAATAGTATACATATTACAATAATTGAATAAATAAATGTATTAATAAACAAATGCATTAATAAATAGGTAATAAATAAAAACAATACATACACAATTAAATAAGGAAATAAATAATTGAATGCATATAAAATGTAGTAAAGTTGATAGTCAAACAGAAGATGAATAATTACATTGTTAGTTTACATATTTATCATTTATGTATTTATGAATATATCTGTATGATACAGTTTATAAAACGGACAAGTAAAATCAAGCAATCTGATTGGTTCTTAGCCGTGGTATACTGAGCGTATACCACGGGTAGAATTGTAAGTTACTTTTCACAACAACTCAGTATCCCTCCGCGTCTGAGATAAACAGTATACAGTTGGGCTGAAAAGCAAAGTTTGCTTTTCAAACTGGAACAAGAAAGCAGCGGAGAAGTAACGGAGCAGAAACCCTCCTTTTTACGCAACGGTCCAGACCTAGACATCAAACGGCAAAAACATATTCAGTGTGCAGTTCCTTTGGCATTAGGGCAGGGATATTTAGATACTTTCCAAGGTTTGACATAATGAATTGTGCTACTTTTAAAGCGAGCAACGATGTTTTCAAATCTGTAATCAAAAAGGTCCGCAAAAACATTTAAGATTAACTTCGACCTCCGGGGGGGGGGGGGGGGGGGGGGGGTGTCTTACTATGGAGGAGTGGATTGAGGAGTGCCTATCTCCAGAACAAAAAGCACCTAAACGACGACATGTAGAGCTACGTGAAGAGCAGGTCGACCAACTGGAAAAGTATCACCATTCAAAAGCTTTCTGATGCGGGTCTTGAAACAAAGCAGAGAAATGATGACCGTTAGTGGCCACAGGTGAGAAAGCTCTCTCCAGAGCTACTGGAAGCCCAATCTCGGGGACCGGAGAAAGTGGAGCAATATTCTCGCCACGCCAAGCAACAGCCTAGAACAACCTCAGCCTATACAAGTAACCACGTAAGCCATGCTACTGATGCTGGACAGTTTTTCAGTGGGTGCACAATAAACGGCAACATACACATTAATGTAAATAAATAGCCAAATAATGGATCAACGCTCTCTGTCTAATATGTTCGCTAGCTGTTGTTAGTGTTGTTGCATAGCAACCACCTCGCACTATGTTTCGTGCAGAAGGCAACAGAGGGACTATTTTATTTTGAACATCATTATTTACTAATAAAAACTATTTAAATTAGAGTGTGTATTTTTCTTTCATATTGCCACACTTGGTAACCGTTTTATAAAAGCAATAGCTCACTTCAGGCCGTGATATATGCTCATTATATCACAGCTAAGGGGGTTGTCGACCCTCCGCTTCGCGTCGGGCCGAACCACGCCCCTTAGCTGTGATATAATGAGCATATACCACGGCCTGTCGTGAGCTATTGCTTAAATATAAACTCAGAACAGCAAACCTCATCAGCTTTATGTTTCTGCCAAGATTTCTGATAAATCATTTGAAGTGCTTGTGGACTCGTTTCAAATGAGCCCAAAACAAATAATTAAGTACTACAATCTTTATTTAATTATTTTTCCTGGATAAGCTGCAGTCAAAACATATGTTTGTACAGTCTATGGTGGATTACATGTACACTTGTATTAGTCCTTATAACAATAACGAGCTTATTAGTTAAGCTTTCACTTCAGTAACATATCTAAGTACCAGAGGTGGAAGAAGTACTCAGATCTTGTGCTTGAGTAAAAGTAGAAGTACTCAGATCTTGTACTTGAGCAAAAGTAGAAGTACTCAGATCTTGTACTAGAGTAAAAGTAGAAGTACTCAGATATTGTACTTGAGTGAAAGTAGAAGTACTCAGATCTTGTACTTGAGTAAAAGTAGAAGTACTCAGATCATGTACTTGAGTAAAAGTAGAAGTACTCAGATCTTGTACTTGAGTAAAAGTAGAAGTACTCAGATCTTGTACTAGAGTAAAAGTAGAAGTACTCAGATATTGTACTAGAGTAAAACTAGAAGTACTCAGATCATGTACTTGAGTAAAAGTAGAAGTACTCAGATCTTGTACTTGAGTAAAAGTAGAAGTACTCAGATCTTGTACTAGAGTAAAAGTAGAAGTACTCAGATCTTTACTTGAGTAAAAGTATAAGTACTCAGATCTTGTACTTGAGTAAAAGTAGAAGTACTCAGATCTTGTACTAGAGTAAAACTAGAAGTACTCAGATCTTGTACTTGAGTAAAAGTAGAAGTGCTCAGATCTTTACTTGAGTAAAAGTATAAGTACTCAGATCTTGCACTTGAATAAAAGTAGAAGTACCCAGATCTTGTACTTGAGTAAAAGTAGAAGTACCAGAGTATAGGAATACTCGGTTACAGTAAAAGTCCTGCATTCAAAATGTTCCTCAAGTAAAAGTATAAAAGTATTATCATCAAAACATAGTGAAAGTACCGACAGTAAAAGTAGTCATTGTGCAGACTAATTAAAGATATTCAATAAATGCAGTGGAGTAAAAGTACACAATTTACCTCTGAATTGTAGTGGAGTAGAAGTACAAAGTAGAAACAATTTTACAAGTATCTCAACATTTTCCTTAAGCAAAATACTTGAGTAAATGCACTTAGTTACTTTACACCTATGCTATTACATGGTTAGCTTATGTTATACTGCTGCCTAGTGGTAACAGATGCATTGTAGCCTATAAATAAACACCTATCATTACAGTAATGTGTTGGTGAAAAGTAACTCAAAAGTAATATAAAAGTAGTGTAACTCATTACATTTCAGAGAAAGTAATAGTGTAATGTAACGTATTACTTATAAAAGACATTAACAAATAATATGTACTGTATTACATTTTGGAAGTATCTTGCAACACTGCTGCTAAGTACTCTGCTAACCTCTGGTTGCAGCTGGATGCAGTCTGCTGGGACGGTTTTGAATTGACTCCCTTCTTCTTCTGGATCCACTCCGTGTTTTACGGTAGCCTCTGTGTGTTTCAGGCAGCTGTATGCAGTCTGCTGGGACAGATTCCCTTCTTCTTCCTCTGGATCCACTCCGGGTTTTGCGGCAGCCTCTGTGTGTTTCTGGCAGCAGCGCAGCGTGAAAGCAGTGGGAAGCAGAAACACTATGGCTGCCACTCTGTCTCTCACTCAGGTAACACTGTCTTACAACTCTAATATAACGACAGCTAACGGCGTGTGTACTCCATGTCTTCTGCCGGGGGTACATTTGAACATTGTTATATGACTAGGCGAGCCGAAAGGCGATATTAACTCGCCCGTTGTCTCTTTTTTTGGAAGTTTAGTGTTGCTGTGACTGGGAAAAGTTTCTGCCTAATCTCTGTGGGGACTGCGTAAGGGCGTAGCTAGCTAGTTAGCATGCTAGCTAACTAACCGCCAGTTAGTGTCCAGTGGTGGACTGTTTTACAGCCGCTTTTATCATACTTTAGATAAGCCGTGTAACGTTACTTGTCTTCGTTTCGGTTTGCTGTGTATTTCTATTCTCGTTTTGTGTTGCTTCGTTTTGCTGCAGGCTAGTTGGTCCCGGCTAAACAGATGTTAGTACGGGATACTCATGTGTTGTGGCTGTACTGTCATTTCTCTGGCCAGTAACGCCTCTGCTAACACTGTTTACCGCTAAAAATACACTCGTTATTTCTCATAGATTACGTTCAGGGTTCCCATGCTATTTGTGTAGCTTGCTATGTGTTACAACCATGGTTATTGCTAATATTAGAAGTACATTTAATATGCTATTCCTTGCTCACTTAATGTAAATAATATCCTACTTTTAAATTTGGTTAGCTGTAATTGGCCCTTCATAGTGTATATTTGACAGATTGTCTACAAATTTGTATCTTTTACTGTCAAAATGTATATATTTTACTTTTTAGTTCTGTTTTTAATGTTCTATTTTGAGATGTTTTTATGTTCTACTCTTCTTAATTATCACATTATGTACAATGCCTTGTTTACTTGCTGCTGTGTAGAAAACATTTCCCAAATTGGGATCTAATCAAATGTATACATGTTCACTGTTTTCCCTTGGACCTTTCTTTAGTGATTAACTGTCAGCTGCTGTTGTTGTCTTCTATAATGTTAACAGAAAACACAACATACATTTGTTTTACAAGAAGTAAAAGAGGAAGTGAATTTGTGAAACCACCAGTCAGCACTGCTGTCTCTAAATGTCAGTGTGTTGTTAGCCAGTTTAAGTATAGTTATGTGTGTTTGTTTGCAGTGAAAATAGGTTATTTAGCAGGTAGCAGACAGGTCCAATAATTAGGTTACAGTACTTGTTACCTGAGACAGTGTTGATCTGTCAACAGAGAGGAGCTGTGTGCCAGCAGCAGCTCTGACATTATCTCTCAGGAGTTCAAAAACCTGGCTGGTATCTCTGTGTTGTAACACTTTGTTGGGATTACATGTTACACATTCATGTGTTCTCAACCCATAAGTGAATGTGATATTTCTTGAACAAGCTAGACTGGTGGTGGTGTGCCATTTATTCTTTTACAAAAATACTTACACAATGAGAATTTTGAAAAATAATCATCAATAATTTGGTTATAACGATTGGATGGGTGAAAGCAAATAATAGAATGGCTAGAACAGAAAAAAGCAATCCTTTCTTCGTCCTATAGCGGGGACATTTTTGTTGTTACAGCAAAAGGGACTGCAGATAAATACAAGATGAAATAAATAAATTAGTACACATTGAAGGTAGAAAAAAAGATAAGCAGTCGGTACTGAAATAGCAGGCACATACCAGTAATACATAGAAAGAGTATGTATTGCACAGTGTTATTTTACAACAGTGTTGTTACAGTATCAAGTAGTGGAACTAAAAATAGCAGCCTTTTAATAGCATTGTAGAATAGTATAAATTGCTTTCTAGTAAATACAGAATATGAACAGCCTTCAAAACCAGGAAAAGACAAACCCTATGACATTACAATATCAGAAATCTCAACACAGTTTAAATAATAATTTCCCAGTGTCAATAATTTATCTAAATATTGTGTAAATACTACATATTGTGTGAACATCTGCACTATCTTCCCATCTGCTGCCTATGTATGGGCTGGCTCGGCATATGATTGAGGAGTGTTTTTGCAACGCTCATTTAAAGAGTCACCAGTACAATGACGACACTGTTACAGCCGCCAACAGTTCCAGGCACACGATTGTCTCTCACAGAAAAATAAGTTGCATTGGCCAGAGAAAGATAAGTGTGTGTGTGTTTGCTCGTGTGTGTGTGTGTGTGTGTAGAAGGTTATCTCGTTGTATATTGGCAGTTGACAAAGCTGACAGATTACTAATGCTGATTACAAGCTGTATTTTTGCGTGAGTCTTCTTCTGGGCCTTAGCTCTGTCTTTGCGACACCCTTGTTTTACATGATGGAAAGATTTCACATGCTAATTTGTTTCTCTGTGATGCAACAAGAGCTTTAAAGCGCTGGTTGAAATGGCCACTCCTCTGTTGAATCACAACTCGGACAACTACCGTTCACTAGTTTCCCCCTTTGCTGCACCTGTCGATTTAAAAGCAAAACAACCGATTGTCAGTTTGAGCTATATGGAGAAGGAACTGCTGATTCCTTTCCTGTTCAGCACAGCAGTGGATGTATGAACACCGGAAAGGGGGGTGTTTAGAGAGGATATGACAGAAGGCAACATTAGCTGTTGTGTGTGTGGAGTGACGCCCTGTTGTTAAAGTGTCTAACGCTGACCATCAGTAGCCTCTTGAAATGTAGACGATATCTTGAAGTCATTACTCTCTCTGCTCGCAATTTAGCTTCTGTGTCTTGGTGACTCATAGATGTTTAATGTATGGTGTAAGACACTTAATGTGCTCATCTTGGCCAAAGGAATCGTGAGTGGTATTATGTAGCTAGTGCGGAGACGATTCATTGATTGAGAACATTATTTGAAGACAGCTTTGACAATCGACTAACCGGTAAAACATTTACCAGTTAAATGTATCTGGGATGGGCAGAGTTTGTTATCTACGGCGCTGGAAACTGGTGACCTTTTTCTCAACTTTCTTGTGTTTCAGTTCAAGATCAGTTGGTTTATCTCCAAAAAAGAATAGACTTATTATTAAAAAAAGGCAAAATGATTACAGCCCGAATCTGAGAATATAGGGCTGGAGTTTTGATAGCTTTCATAATCAATTCATTTTATATATAATGTTCTCCTTAAGTCTTCTGGACTATAAAATGTCTTGTTTTGTTAAAATATTCAGTTTTAATATATATAAACCGGAGAAATCAAGAAAATCCACATATTTGAGGTGCCGAAAACAGCTTTTTCTGCTATTTTACAACGAACAATTCACTCACAACAATACATTTGTTATCAAAATACTTGTGTTATTCTGTCGATCAACATTGAGTTGATATGATTAATCGTTGCAGCTCTAGTAACACATTATCCTGTCTGGTGTTCTTTCAATGCTTCATCCTACCTGAAGGTTAGCCTCTCTAATCATCGTGCAAACTGTTGTATTTCTGTGTCTTCTGTCATTGTAAAAGTTACAAGTCTTATTCTCTGGCTCAGTAAAGTCAGTGTTCATTTCTCCTTGCCAGATGTTTTGGGTCATTGACAAATAATACAGCTGTTTTACACATGATGAAACGCTGAGTTATGAACATATTGGTTAAAGCCTGTGTGTCTGCGGCCGCCATCTGTAACAGATCAGGCTTTTACTTTTTCCTGACAGCTGCATTGGTTCGGAAAGGAACTCGCTTTCTGAACCCAGCGAACATTTGTTGATCTTTTGAGTTTACAAACTGCAGAACTGAGAAAGCATAATAAAGAACAAGTTTATTCTCTTAAGGACTATTTTAAAGGTTCATTATTTTAAGGGTTGGAGAAATGTTTGAATCATTCTGTAAACTCACATGTTGTATTTTACCCTTTCTTTACAGCTTTCCACTGGAAATCCCATCTATGACAAATACTATCGACAGGTAAGCAAATGTATCTTCCCGAGATAAAAACGTATGGTTTATTTATGATTGCGATTGTTACGTTCCCTCCTGGACTAGGGGGATTGAGAGCACCTGAGGGAGAGGCTGTACCTGGAGGGAAACAATCAGGGGGAGAGGGAGAGAGACACACAGGCGTGTGGTGCAGTGGGTTGTGCGTTGGTGTTGGGATCAGGGGGTCACAGGTTCAAACCCCACTGCAGTCAGCATGTCGTTGTGTCCCTGAGACACTTCACCCCAAATTGCTCCTGTGGGGATTGCTCACAGTATTGAGTATGTAAGTCGCTTTGGATAAAAGCGTCTAACAAGTAACATGTAATATAATATAACACACACACACACGGCACGTAACAGCGATGTTGTCTTTTATACTATTGTATGTCTTTCACATACTTAATATCTTATTTAGGATCCCCATTAGTTATTATCCTAGTCTTAACTATTCCTCCTTGAGTCTATATAAAAGATAAGACAAGAAAAATCTGCATCATGTACACATTATTTGTATTGTGTACCTACATTACCTGAGCTAGCACCTCAAATATAATCAACCTTCCCATACATAATATTATTTGTAGCCTAAAAACTGATTTTTATTTTCTTCGTTCACATAAATTAGATTATATATACTTTATTGATTCCAAATTGGATAAAGGTTTTGAACAACCATTTGTAAACAAGGCAGTGCACATACATCTGAGCTGTTGAGTTAATACAATATAAAATAAAACAGTATATATTTAAAGAATATCTATAGTATTCACAATACAAAATATACAGAAAAAGTAACAATACTCTTTACTAGCTCAAACTACTACTTAAAATATATTTATATATATATATATATATATTATTACATGTCACTTGTTAGACGCTTTTATTCAAAGCGACTTACATACTCAATCCTGTGGACAATCCCCACAGGAGCAATTTGGGGTGAAGTGTCTCAGGGACACAACGACATGCTGACTGCAGTGGGACTCGAACTTGCCCCCTGATTCGAAGTTCAGCGCACTATCCACTCCCAATATATAAACAAAGGATACTATATACGTTATACAAGTTAGCTTTGGTTAAAAGTGTGGACAATAAATAATAGGCAGACAGTGACTACATTGCTATATCATCATTTTAAGATAACGTAACTGGCTCGAGTTAGAAAATAAACAATTGTGGGAGAAATAATTGTATTGAAATAATGTTATTTGTAATTTTGGTGCACTGAGCCTAAAAAGCTGAGCTAGCTAGAGCAGCTTAAATGAAATGTGGTGTAGCAGTGAGCAGAGATCTCTGTTCGCTCATATCAGCTTCTGTGTCCACTACAGAAGAGTCTCAATGAATTAATAATGTTTCCGTTTGCTCGGCATGTCGGGGGAGCTCCCTTTGAGCCTCATGAAAGACTTTCAACAGATCCAATAGCAAGCTAATAGACAGCTGAGAAAAAAGCTCGGGTTTATTATCAGTATTGATTCAAGAGACTCAGAGACTCCTCCGTCCAACAGAGCAAACCCCACAGTTTTCACTTGTTCTTTATTTGCCTCTCTCTTTCTCATATTCAAACATGTTTTCAGCGTTGTAGTCTGAAGCTATCGGCTAATATGATATTCTGTTTGTTTCTCAGCTGCAGAGATGTGTTACTGGTGTTTTTCAGATGTCATAAAACATTTTTCAAACCAAGGAACCCTCAGCTGAAAGAGACACAAAGCAGGGACCTATGTATACAATTTAATAGCATACCGGACGTTCAATAACACATAGGTTGGCCAAGAGTGTCATGTATAAAAAAACCTTTCTATGAGGCATACAATGCACAAATATTAATATAATATGCACTATTTGCTGTACCATGTAAGGGATTTAGCATTGGTTTGCTTGCTAATGGTATTACCAAGCCCCCAGGAAGTGCGCCGGACTCTGATGAAAATATTCGTTGTGTCCAAACGGCGGTACTACAATTTCCGTATCAGTCCGTGACGTCACCCGGCCCAGAAAGACTTTTCACCATTGACTAACATGGGGAAAGAGACGTCTGTGAATCAGCGGATACTTTTTTAAAACTAAATAAACTACCCAGTATGAACTATTTTATAGCCCTTATTAGAATCATTCGGTCCTTAAAGTTGTAAAATTCACTAAAAGCCGAATCTAGATTTATTTTCTGTCTCCATTCATTCTACTGAGCTGAGAGTGGGAGCTTGGGGGGCGGGGCTTAAGGGGCGCATGCTCTGAGCGCACATACGGGTTCTTCTCATGGATGTATAATAAGAACTGGATACAGCGTGGGAGGCGGGGTCTCGTTCTTTCCTAACCGGCTCGAGATACACTTTTTGTTATATTCCATGGAATGCTCTTAACATCCCGATAGCAATGAATATCTTAAGTGCTTTGACAAAAAATCCATAAAAAAATATCATCTGTGGAAGCCGTAATACTGTAAAAAGCACGACCAATCATTTTAGCCGGCCCGGCTAAAGTAACTGGATGGCCTACCTGCCTGTCAGCCTTCCATCTGTGCACAAACTTATCTCGTGCCCTCATTGGTCATGTGCGCGTTCGTGTGTGTTGGAGGAGGGGCTCTGTAAGGAAGTGGCAGATTTTCTCCGGTTGTGTATTTTCAAATTCTAGCGATCTCGAGCCGGTTTCTCAAACTTACCTACCCTACCTTTAAAGTAAATGTCAAATATAAGGTAGAATTAAATAAAAATTGAATAATAATATTTATATAAACACAAGAAATTATTGAACTGTATTTTGCGTTTTTAGACTTATTTAACATTTAAGAAACTCTTTCAAAACATTATTAAATATAAGGACGACCTGTTGAAGATCCACGGTAAATAAACGACAAGTTACTGTGTTTGCAATTTTATTTATTTGTCCTTTTTTTTGCGTACAGGTTGATCCGACTGGCAGTGGGCGGGTGGCGGCCGCTGATGCCGCTCTCTTCCTGAAGAGGTCGGGTTTGGCAGACTTGGTCCTGGGGAAGGTGAGCAAAGACTCTCAGAGCAAAGACTCTCAGAGCAACACCATTAGTCTCTATTGTCTCTGCTGTTTATATTCAAACCGTTTATTGTATATCAGGGGTGTCCAAACTACGGCCCGGTGCCCAAATGTGGCGCACGCTCGTGAACTGTTAGCGCCGGAACCTCGCAAAAGGGTAACTGCGGATTTGGGCATAAGATGAGGTTTGAGTCTGCGTGATCTGCGTGTAGGGAGGGGCAGCAGCCATATCATTAGCTATAGAACTAGCTAGATCTGATGGATTTGGACATAAACGCGAGTGAAGTATAACCGGACGCGAGAGAGAGAGAGATCAGCACCTGCAGCTCTGCCCGCTGTGAGGGGCCGGTGAGCGGAGCAAAACACACCTTTAGACCTAACACATTTAGCTATGGCACTGTCGTATACATTGAATTATTCCATTTGATAATATGTAATCAACTTAGGCACCCCTCCCAAAACAAAAGAAAGAAATTACAATAAAAATATTCATAACTCATATTCGAAAACCTGAATAATTTTGAATATTCAATTAATTGTGTGTGTGTGTGTGTGTGTGTGTGTGTGTGTGTGTGTGTGTGTGTGTGTGTGTGTGTGTGTGTGTGTGTGTGTGTGTGTGTGTGTGTGTGTGTGTGTGTGTGTGTGTGTGTGTGTGTGTGTGTGTGTGTGTGTGTGTGTGTGTGTGTGTGTGTGTGTGTGTGTGTGTGTGTGTGTGTGTGTGTGTGTGTGTGTGTGTGTGTGTGTGTGTGTGTGTGTGTGTGTGTGTGTGTGTGTGTGTGTGTGTGTGTGTGTGTGTGTGTGTGTGTGTGTGTGTGTGTGTGCATGCACACATGCACCACTGTACAGAACAAATTGTATGTTGCAGATTATTATAACAACATATTTTCATTATCACAGCAGCTTAAGAGCTCGTTTTCTCCGTCGTGCAGCGTGAGGTTGTGTTTTGTAAACGCAGACACTTTTAGGTTATTCACTTTTTTTTTGTGTGTGTATATAGATCTGGGATTTGGCAGACTCTGAACGTAAAGGTGCTCTAAACAAACAGGTAAATAGTTGCATCATAATGGATTTGTTTGTTTTATATACGTCGGTTGAGTTTCATTAATACATTGACGTCACGTTTTGTACACCTGTTCCTCCCAGCAATTCTTCATAGCGCTGCGGTTGGTTGCCTGTGCTCAAAATGGCCTGGAGGTGGCGCTCAAGAGCCTTCATTTGGCCGTTCCTCCACCTAAATTTGTAAGTCTACTGCTGCACACAACAAACATAATCATTTATTTTTCAACTTTACTTTATGATGACATATTTTGTATTAAATTAACAATTGTCCCATCACCCAAACATGAGCTCCTTTGTCTGTCTGAGCACATGTTTGTTTCCTGTCTGTTTTAACCTGACCTACACCACATTTTGTTTGTGGAATAAAAATGGTTTATTGAATTTATTTAAAATGTAATTGAAGTCTAACTGAGTTTTGTTTATCTCCAGCACGACACAAGCAGTCCGCAGTTAGCAGGAGGATCAGCCGGTGACCTTCACTGGGTCGTCAAGGTGAGGCAGCATTACCTTTACTATCTTATTGTTTTAAAGGGGACCTATCATGCAAAATGCACTTTTTGATGTCTTTTATACATAAATATGTGTCCCCGGTGTGTCGGGGAACTCACGCAGCGTCAGAAAATAAAACCCTTTCTCTTTTCCTCCGTACCCAAATCTCTAAAAACGGAGCTGATCCAGATTTGCGTCCGATATGACGTAATATCTGAAATGTGGACCCACGGGCCTATCAGAAACGTTGCTATCAGAAACAACGCCCGACTGTTTTGGACGTAATATGGTCGGTGTTTACATTAGCATCGCTAACACTCAGAGCTAACCTGTACTGGAGAGCATGTGTGTGAAGAAGCAGGAAATAAAAAGGAACTCACCTTGTGGTATAACCGGCAAGAGAGAAAGCCTTTGAGCTCCATACTGTTTCAGAAAGAATCCTTGATAATCCATGATATGGCGTTTCATCACCTTAGTATCTGCCGGTAGAATCTCCCGCATGAGCTTTTTTTTTAAGCTTTATACATAAAATCAGCACTTTTGAAACAGGAAGTGAAATAGAGGGATATGAGGCATGGCTAGAATGGGTGATCTGTTTGGTATTTTGAGCAAAACACTTAATCGACATGTTTTTTATATATTTTTATATATCTGAGACCTATGCTATTGTCTAAAAATAGCATGATAGGTGACCTTTAATTAAGATGGAAAAACTGCTGCTAAACTTTAATGTACGTTTTAATTACTGACGATTTTTATTCCATATTTTATTCCTTTTTATTCCATTCCATTGCAATGTAAATACTGAGATATTTGACTATATTTTTTATTATTTTTAATATGTTTCTAGTTCTCTATCTGTGTTTTTAATTCTTGTTTTACTTTTATGTATGCACCATGATATCAAGTCAAATTCCTCGTACGTGTGAACCTACCTGAGGATGAACCCGATTCTGATTTAAAGGGGACCTATCATGCAAAATGCACTTTTTGATGTATTTGCGATTCTCTAACAGGGCTACAAAAGAGGGGTATGAGCAGTATGAGGCATGGCTACAATGGCTGATCTGTTTGGTATTTTAAGCAAAACACTTCACAGACATGTTTTGTAAAGGTATGGCCCTACAATATATGTTTCCAATATAGCATGATAGGTCCACTTTTAAGCTTTTTATTTCTGAATTGTCTCTTTGCTTAAAAAGATCTGCACGCAGTCATCTGAGCAATGAATACACATTGATCAACTAAATACGTTTAATCAAAAAGCTATTTAAAGAAACGTCAGAATATATAATAAATAGCTATATTGCACTCAACAAAAGATGGCAGCCTTTCCTTGTTCCTTAGGGAGAAAGATCATCTGTAAACTTGCATAAATAACAAATATATTGTATAGGTTCGGCTCAGTAACATACCATGATGAATAAATGGTATGCCTTTGTGAGCAGAGGCATCAGCCGATTTCTTTCAAAATGTAATTCATCATTCCATTTTTTTATTTTTTGTTTCTGCCCCATGTTTTGAACCCTCCTTCTCTAATCATTTTTCATCTGGTTTTTCTCTCCAGCCTGAGGAGAAGATGAAGTTTGACGCCATCTTTGAAAGTCTGGGTCCATCAGGAGGGATTTTAACGGGAGACAAAGTCAAACCCGTCCTGCTCAACTCCAAACTGCCAGTGGACATCCTGGGCCGGGTACGGTCCTCAAACTGGACTTTCTTTTACAATCTATAGACAGAGGAAAGTGACAAAGCTAAAAAAAAGAAAAGCCCTATGCTTTAAAAAAGAAAAACCGGAAGTGAATTGAGGCAGGTGGTTTTCAAAAAAAGCTTGAACTAGCTCATTTAAACATTCAGAAAATGAAAAAAAAGTGGAAGTGAGATTAGGTTTTGAGTCAGTGCTTACAAGGGCACATGTTGTTATGTAACGTAATGCTTTTTGTGTGTGTGTGTGTGTGTGTGTGTGTGTGTGTGTGTGTGTGTGTGTGTGTGTGTGTGTGTGTGTGTGTGTGTGTGTGTGTGTGTGTGTGTGTGTGTGTGTGTGTGTGTGTGTGTGTGTGTGTGTGTGTGTGTGTGTGTGTGTGTGTGTGTGTGTGTGTGTGTGTGTGTGTGTGTGTGTGTGTGTGTGTGTGTGTGTGTGTGTGTGTGTGTGTGTGTGTGTGTGTGTGTGTGTGTGTGTGTGTGTGTGTGTGTGTGTGTGTGTGTGTGTGTGTGTGTGTGTGTGTGTGTGTGTGTGTAACAGGTGTGGGAGCTCAGTGACATCGACAGAGACGGCATGTTGGACAGAGATGAATTTTCTGTGGTAAGAAATTAGTTGAATATCAAATCAGTCACTTAGTTTCAGTGTACGCTGTTTCTTAAAGGTGGGGTAGGTAATTCACTTCAGATACACTTTTTGTTATATTCCATGGAATGCTCTTAACATCCCGATAGCAATGAATAAATTAAATGCTTTGATAGTAAATACATAAAAAAATGTCATCTGTGGAAGCCGTAGTACTGTAAAAAGCACGACCAATCATCTGAGCCGGCCCGGCTAAAATAACTGGATGGCCTACCTGCCTGTCAGCCTTCCATCTGTGCACAAACTTATCTCGTGCCCTCATTGGTCATGTGTGCGTTCGTGTGTGTTGGAGGAGGGGCTCTGTAAGGAAGTCTGAAGGAAGGGGCAGATTTTTTCCGGCTGCATACTTTCAAATTCTAGCGCACTCGAGCTGCTTTCTCCATTCTTACCTACCCTACCTTTAACTGATATTAAATATTCTGATCATAAATGGAGATATTGTGATACACGGTCACAACGTCTCAATTGATAAGAACAAGCTCATACTAATTTAAGTTTCTCAAAACATCTGATGGGGAATATTTTGAGGGGATTATAAATGTAAGATTTTGTTTTTGTTTTTGGGTCACACTTAACATCACTACTCAGTTTAATGCGGTTAACAAATGATGTGTATATTGTACATATCTATATATTTTTTCTCTGACTCCACTTTAAATTGTTATGTTCATTTGGCTTTTTTGTTCTTAATTTATTGAGAAAATACTCAGTATTTTTCTTTATTTTTCAAGTATTTAATTCACACAGAAATACAAAAACCGTGTTGTTTAATTGATATTATCTAATTATGCTTTCCAGAAATATGATGATAGATTTTGGGCACACATGTATTAATAGTGTGTGCAGAAATACTTAGATATTTTACCACTTTGTTACAAGTATAAGTCCTGAATTCAAAATGTAACATTAATAAAAGTTCATAAAAGTATGAAAATATACTTAAAGTACCAAAGCTAAAAGTGCTTATTATTCAGAAATAAGATATATTATATGACTAGATTATACTAAGTAATCCATTAATGTGTATATAATTTTAATTGTGCAAGTTGAGCTAACTTTAATTACTATTTATACTGCCAACTATTGGTTGAAGTGTAATTTAGCATTGATTGAAAAACACTCAAGTAACATAAAAGTAACTCAAGTAAATGTATTTTGTAGTTACAGTCAACCAGTGATTATGTGTATGATCTTTTAAGAATAAAAACATTCTGTAGCCCTGATTGAAACAAGTAAGACATATTAAACCAGTGTGATTAAGGCTGTTATAACCACAGGATGATTTTATTGGTAATTGCGGTTCCTAATTGATTTTTGTTGCCCTTTCCCAGGCCATGTATCTGGTGTACAGAGCCCTGGAGGGTGAGCCTGTTCCCATGTCCCTTCCACCCCCCCTGGTTCCTCCCTCCAAGAGGAAAAAGCCCTCTGTGCCCCCCGTGATGCCCCTGTTACCCTCGCCCCCCTCCGTCAAAGACAGTCGCTCCGCCCACGCAGCCTCTAAGGCCCTGCCCCCGCCCCCAAGACCCGCCCCAGCTCCCGCCCCAGCTCCTGCCCCAGCTGCCGCCCCAGCTCCCGTCCCAGCTCCCGTCCCAACTCCCGTCCCAACACCAGCCGCCTCCCCTGTGAGTATCAGACCCGACTCTCCTCTGCATGCACCGCCTCAAACACTGCCTCTTAGCTGCAGAAACACACATTCATAATGATTTCAAACTGCTTAGCTCACTGTGCTTTTAAGAAAAAGATCAAGAAGAGGGATAGTGTGAAGGTAAGTCCTGAGTTAGGGGTTATGTCGTAGGTTGTTCTTGTATTTGTATTGTTTTATAAGCGTACTGTTCGATGTATCATAGGTCCAATTTTGTGTCACTTTATAATAGTATACATTAAATGTTTTTAGCTTGTATTGTCAAATGATACTTCTACTGTCTGTTATGTGGGATTGCACCATTGGGAATGCTTGGAATTTCGCTGTAATCTGTGTCGTGACAATAAAGGAATCTAATCTAATCAAATCTGGAGGTGCTGATTCAAAGTGTGTTTTGTTGCCTGTGCAGTGGGTGGTGTCGACAGCAGAAAAAGCTAAGTACGATGAGCTGTTCAGCAAAACAGACGGGGACATGGACGGCCTCGTGTCGGGACCTGAAGTCAGAGATATCTTCCTCAAAACCGGGCTTCCCTCCGCCACACTCGCACGGATCTGGTAAGTAGGAACGGCAGAACTTGTATTTAGCTCTTTGGCAGCAAATAAGGCTTTTTCTGACGACCGAAGACACTTAAAAAGCCATAACGGTTTGTACAGATAGGTTGTTGTATGTAAAGAAAAGCCGTATGTTGGGGAATCTTTCTCGAAAAGTTTCACATCTGGTCCATCCTTAAAGGTGGGGTAGGTAAGTTTGAGAAACCGGCTCGAGATACACTTTTTGTTATATTCCATGGAATGCTCTTAACATCCCGATAGCAATGAATATCTGAAGTGCTTTGACAAAAAATCCATAAAAAAATATCATCTGTGGAAGCCGTAGCACTGTAAAAAGCACGACCAGTTATTTTAGCCGGCCCAGCTAAAATAACTGGATGGCCTACCTGCCTGTCAGCCTTCCATCTGTGCACAAACTTATCTCGTGCCCTCATTGGTCATGTGTGCGTTCGTGTGTGTTGGAGGAGGGGCTCTATAAGGAAGTGGCAGATTTTCTCCGGTTGTGTATTTTCAAATTCTAGCGATCTCAAGCTGGTTTCTCCAAAATTACCTACCCCACCTTTAAATTATATTAAACACTTCCTACTTAGAATTAAACTGTGATTGAGGCACACGCTGCTTGGGTAATTTATGTTAATTTTGACTGACCGTAAAAATATGCTTTAGAAATGATAAATTCACCACAATGATGCCTCATTAAAAATACATTTAACAATGCTCACAAAAAGGACATTGACAATCAAACAAAAAGCAGAACCCCTACATTTTTGTCAGCAAAAGAGTAGCACTTAGTTTATTGTAGTCTAAGTCTAAGTTAATATATATTTGCCAAAGACATGCAATATATACTAAGTAGAATAGAATAGAAATACATTTGAAGAAAAAGTTGCCAAAGTAGATTTTGTTGGCTGTAAGCTGCAGGGCTTGTTAAATCACATGCTGTGTTTCAAATGTCCACAGTAGAAACACCTAGACAATTACAATTCACTTATGATTGGAGTTGTAAAGAGTCAATGTTAATAAAGCATGAAACTAGAAACATAAAGTGCCTGTGATTAAGATTATAATCTAATTAATCTAATGACAAATGATGTCGCTCGAGTTGATATTGGTGCAGCATGAGCTCTTCATAGCGTGTTGAAACATCACATGAACACAATGATCAGTCAACTATCTCCAATAGTGGTTGCCTGAGGTGTCAATTGTTTCTCTTTTATGTAACGTGTGTGTGTGTGTGTGTGTGTGTGTGTGTGTGTGTGTGTGTGTGTGTGTGTGTGTGTGTGTGTGTGTGTGTGTGTGTGTGTGTGTGTGTGTGTGTGTGTGTGTGTGTGTGTGTGTGTGTGTGTGTGTGTGTGTGTGTGTGTGTGTGTGTGTGTGTGTGTGTGTGTGTGTGTGTGTGTGTGTGTGTGTGTGTGTGTGTGTGTGTGTGTGTGTGTGTGTGTGTGTGTGTGTGTGTGTGTGTGTGTGTGTGTGTGTGTGTGTGTGTGTGTGTGTGTGTGTGTGTGTGTGTGTGTGTGTGTGTGTGTGTGTGTGTGTGTGTGTGTGTGTGTGTGTGTGTGTGTGTGTGTGTGTGTGTGTGTGTGTGTGTGTGTGTGTGTGTGTGTGTGTGTGTGTGTGTGTGTGTGTGTGTGTGTCAGGGAGCTTTGTGACATTGGCGACATCGGGAAACTGACCCGGGAGCAGTTTGCTCTGGCGCTTCATCTGATCACTCAAAGGCTGACTACAGGACTGGAGCCTCCGCAGAGCCTTTCTCCGGAGATGATCCCTCCGTCTGACCGACAGAACATCAAACAGGTGAGTCACTACGAGCCCTTAGATCTATGAATAGGAAATTGGGGATGTTTGGATTATATTTATTTGACTCCTTTGAGCTTATAATAAAGAAAATGTACATATTTTTGTAATTAAAAGGTGATTTGTGACCTATGCTTCCTTAATAATGAGAGAAAATCTAGTGGTAGTTGTTATTTTGCATTTTCATAAACTTCAAGCTTTGTTCCTTTCTGTTTTATAACCATAGATGACTCAATACCACTTTTTAAACGTCTGCCACCAGAGTACCTAGTTTCACCGACTATGTTTTACATTTTAAGATTAAACTAAGCTCCTAATAATATTATTGTATGGATGCACTTTCAAAAAACATCATGCTCACACTGAAAAATATATTCTGCTACCCTAAAGAAAGAAAGACAGACATACCCTCAGCATGACTTTATTTAATTCTGCTGCTTATTTTTATTTAAAGGTCCCATGTCATGGCCATTTCTACTGATCATAATTCCATTGTTGAGGTCTACTAAAATAGATTTATATTGTGCAATCTTCCAAACTCACATAGGTTTCTCATACAGCATCTCTGTATAGTATGTGTATTCACTCTCTGTCCTAAACGGCTTGTTGGAGCTCCTGCCCCCCCCCTCCCTGTGAGCCCAGTGGCCGTCTGCGAGACACAGCGAAACCCAGCCCGAAACCAGCCCGAACACACAAACACACCCGCAGCCTGGCTGTGAGTTTGCTCACACACAAACTCACAGCCTCGCCGCGTCCCGCCGTCTCAGGGAGGAGAAATCGGCGGAGCTGCAGCTGAGTAAAGATTGAGTGTGTGTGTGTGTGTGAGGAAGTCCGCGGATTGGTCCATTTGGACCAATCCACGGACTTAACGTAACGGCTCCGCGGACATAACGTAACGGCTCCACGGATTGGTCCATTTGGGTATGGGCACGTCACTGTACCCAGGAAGAAAAAGAGAAATGTCCAACGAGGCGTTTTGGGGCAGCATAGACAGGTCTTCTCTGTGTTAGAGTTTTACTCCCTACAGGGTGTACTTTGAGGGTTTGTGACTCTGCAGACCGTTTACATGCAGAAAAACCTTCATAACACACAAGGGGACGGTAATAACCGGAAAAGCATGACATGGGACCTTTAAACATTCTTACACACACTTTTAGCAGCATTTTTAAAGGTGAAAAAGACATTTTTTAAAACAAATATTGTACATTTTTTACGAAAAAACTTTCTAAAAGCTGTGTTTTCTTTTACATTATTATTATTATTATTATTATTATTATTATTATTATTATTATTATTATATTAATCATTCCTGCACTTGAAAGTGTAATCATTAATACCTTTGATTATATTTCCAGTTTAAAACACTGGATAGAGCCAGTGACTTTAGACATTCAAGTATGCTGTCCTAACTGAGGTTTATAAGTATGTTTTTGCTAAAAGTCAAATTAAGTTTCTCGCTCAATTATTTTCGTCAGACATTGTTCCTTCTTTCTGCATTTTGGATTATTTCTATTTTTTTTCAAACTTGCAGCTGTGTGTCTTTCTTTTCCAACTTACACTTTAATGCTTTTCCTTCTGTGTCCTCTCTTTACATTTTAACATTGCATCAACTTCTCACGTGCAGAGCAATGATCCTGAGTGAGTGTGTGTGTGATAGTTTACTGACTCCGGGGCGTCTCATTACTTCATTCAAGCTGCCTCTCCATCATCTTTCCGCTCATTTGTCTGTCTTTCTGTTTCTGAAACTAAACCATATTTTAGTTTATCTCTCAGTTCATTTCAGTTAAAGACAAGAAACAGTTGGATAAACCTTTTTAATATTTAAAAACCTATAGGGGAATCAGAGCAGCAACGACAATAATTGGAAACACAGGAATAAATAATGTAATATAACAACAATAGGATTAGGTAAAGCACAGAGTAGCTGGATTTACTTATACATATATGAATAAATAATAATAATACATTTGATTTATATAGCGCTTTTCCTGATGCTCAAAGTGCTTAAAGGTAATTAAATGTGAGTCCAAAGTAGATACACTTGCCTGGAGGTAGATATAGATGCAAATGGCTAAATAAAAAGCATTATAAGTGTAATTTAGTGTAGTATCCTCCCATCTTTACCTCAGATTCAAACTTCCTCCCATCCCTGACATGTTGTGTCTCCATCAGTGGCTTCATGTGTGATTTTTTTGGGTAAAGCCATCACTTCAATCAGCGGTTCATTTGTTTATTCGGTGGCATTTTTGTTGTCCTTAAGAGTTTTCATCCACGTAGTAATACTTCTTCTGTTTTCTCTAGTGTGAGTCTAAAATGAGTCTGTGGCCCAATTCCAAACCGATCCTTACACACACCCCAACTCCATGTTCTCATTCTGTGATCAATTAGGCTTTTTCTTTAAGTTTTAGGGTGTAAATACAGTGTCTAAAGCAATCGAAAATGTCGTTAGACCCTTACTGCAGACAAGGAAGACTCCCTAAGGAATTCAATAAAAGGGGAACTAATGGAAGAAACCTCAGGGAGAGCAAACAGTTTATTAAAATATAATGACAACATGCTCGATCCTTGTTTTGGGACGAATTCCCCTCTCTCCGGCAGAAACAGGAACTGACCTAACTTTTCGTAACCGTAGTTTAAAATCAAAACTAATCAATATTTATGATAAAACTCAATATTTAGACTGTTTTCTTGTTTTTAAACCTGGTGTTTCTGAGCTACAATCTCTGTAATATACAACTATTGACAATCAAATGAACACGTCTAACATTTTCTAGACTAGACATGAGGTAAGGTTGTTGAACAAACTAAGTGGAATTAGGGTAAGGGTGTAGGGCCCGGATTGGAATCGAGCCGATGTGATGTGATGATGGTAATTCGTAGCCTTCTGTTTAGGACGTTTCATTACCGTTATGGTGTTTAACTTTAAGATGTGACTTTAATCCTCTTGTATTCCTCTGCCTCGCTTCCTCTCCAGAACAACTTGGCGAACCTGTCCGCTGACTTCTCTGCCATCAAGGAGCTCGACTCGCTCAGCAACGAGATTGTCGAACTACAAAAGTAAGCAGTTGTTCTCATTTGTCTCTAAATTCTATTAAAACCATGCAGACATATTAGAGAAGGATATACCCCTTGTTGTGAGAAGATGTCCCCTTAAAATGGCCTGTACTCGTTAAGAGTTTCCACTAATTGATTAGGATGGTTATATAAAAGGTACGTAGTACAGAAGGGTGTCAATCACGACTTTCATCACAATTATTATATTGATTATTTCGACAACAACACGATAGATGACAAAGTCTGACACAATATGATTTAGGGTCTTGTGAGCAATATGAGAATGTTTCAAATATCCATTTAACACAATCAACTAGGTTTGTATCAACACACAAAAAGCAACTACCATATGATTGTTATTTTAATGCTCATCCAAATAATAATATGAAAAAAACGATGGACTGTATGTCTGTATCTTAACTGACCAGCAGGAGGCAGTGTTTCCCACAAACTGAGCTGCACAAATCAATTCTATACATCCGGAAACAAGTGATAATGTTACTAACCCCTGATCCCAGCTGAAGTTTTTATTTGTGGAACCTACACCGGTTGTTACAAGATGATATCACGAACGCGCTCAAAAACAAGAAACATTTGTGTTCCTGCTGCAGGCTCTCAAACACAGCAGATGGCTCTAAAGCACAGTCATGTTTCTGTTATTTAACAGTGAGGTGGAAGAGAAGGATAGAATATGAAATAGAAACCAGACATTATTTATACAATTTTCTATCACTTTCATAGAAACTCTACCACAAGAAAAACAAGGTAAAAACAGTCAGAGAAGTCCAATTCATTTTTAACAAGATAAAACGTACATATAACCGATGTAATTGTTCTACTATATAACAGTTCCTTATGTTTCCTTCACGTTTATTACTTCACTTTAAAGGCAGATGCAGAAAATGTTCATGCTTTCTTGGTTTCATTGACTGGTTGGTAGTCAGTAGCTGTTGTTTCGAAACACATTTTCTTAACGCTCCAATTTAAGCTTCCCCTTTTCATGAAAGCTGAGATTGAGAAGTGAAAAAAGTTGGCCTTCCACCCCACCCCCCACCTTTCGATACACACGCACACACACACACGCACACGCACTCACACCAGATGGCAGCTGTTGGAGAGGGAGGAAGGAGAGGTAAGAATGATTGATAGAAGTGAAGACCAGAGCTTCAGACAGGCAGCAGATTGAGGGAATTTAATACGATGATTCATGTTTGTGCCTGCTTCAAAATGTGGCCGCAGCCTTCTGCTCAGGAGGAGGATGAGGATGGGTAAGAGGAGGAAGAGTGAAACTGGGAGGATATTAATCATTATCAAGGGAATTGTGCATTTTGATGTGAGAGAGAATTTAAAAATAGCTGCTGTTATTTTTAGTCTGGGTTGAAAAGAATTACAAATGATTTTCAAGGTTGATGTTCCATTTTGTTTTTTAATCCAGTCATCTTAATGTGAAACTGAACAGGAATTATAAGAAAGTCCTGTATTGTTTTTACACAAGAAATGCACATAATGCATATTAAATTCGGGCTGTGCGATTATGGCAAAAATCATAATCACGATTATTTTGGTCAATAATTGATATCACGATTATTAAATAAGATTATTCATTGACTTTGAAAACATCCATTTATTGAACTTTTAAATACAAATAATAATTTGAACAGTATCTTTTTAACTGTTGATTTCCCTGAGCGTATAATTCAACTGAAAAACCAATACAAAAATAAATTAAAAAATTATACATTTATATCTACATTTAAATAAATAATATCAAAATAATAAATACCAATAAACAAGATCAACAAATATTTTGGAGCGCACTTCAACAAGCTACTAAACATATATAAATATGATAAATACAAATACATTTGATCAAATGTGTTGCAGTGCACTGTCACAACCTTGCAAAGCAAAATAATCGTTTTTTTCGTAATTGTGGCAGGCCAAAATCGTAATTGCGATTAAAATACGATTAATTGCACAGCCCTATATTAAATATTGTACTTTTTTTAAAGAATATTCTTTCCAGAGCTGAAACTTATATAATATATGAATCATTATCATTACGCAATGCTAACATGTGTGAAAATAATTACGCAACATCTTACATATTTGTAAGGAGATTACTCAATGTTGCTGCTGGTTTGCCTTAACTTTGTTATGTATATGTCCCCTTTGCTTTGTTGACATTCGAATGCCTTTTTGCACGACCATGCATTCTATATTTACCTGTTCAGTGGTAACACTACCACACAAAGTTACAGACAGACAGGACACTAAACACAGAGGCAACAATCACATAAAACATCTTAAAAAAAGTATTCAGATATAGCAGGTGCAAACACCCACAGATGATTTCTCCAGCTTTTTTAAAATGAGTTTAAAATCTGTGATGGGTATCAAACTGGTCAGCTTAAGTTCCTGCTGAATATATATATACCTGCACATTTGCATAAACGGGTTGCTCTAGTATTATTAGGAGGGTATTTCCCAAGATTTACAATGGGTAAAGCTCTCATTTGTTAAACATACAATAAGACACTTTAAGGGTAGTTTTCGATAATGTTAAAACAAAGTCTGAGTTAAAAATATTCGATAGGAGGATGAGAAAGGTGGAGGAAAAATACTATAAAATGTAAAAATATATTTTAGTGCAGAAATGGACAGAAGAATATTTCCATTTGTTTGTATCCATCTATTTCTTTATTAAATTAATTGTATTTCTTCTTGCTATATTTGTAAATGTAATATGAGGTTTGGAAAAAAGGACACTTCGAGATTGTATGTGATCTGAATATTAGTTTGGTACGAAATTATTTCGTACCAAACTAATATTTACTACTAATATTTACTACTAATATTTACTTACCTTATTTACTAACCCTAACCCATATTTACCTCTGACTTGTGTTTACTGCCAACCTAAAAGTACCTCAAAAATAGTAATCAATAATGTAATGAAAAGTTATTTGGCTGATTGTTGTATATTGGCTCAGCCAGGTTATATGGGATGCCCAGTCTACGTACAGATGGGTCACTCATTTTGAAATATTAAACTTAGTTTTATTTTTCTTTAATTTATCATCCTCATGTAGAATGCTATCACGAAACACACATTTGGTTGTTTATAGCATAAAGAACATCTGATTTAATGTGAGGTAGGGAAATAATCATTTGAGTATAAGTATGTGTATATAAATATGTAATTTACAACAGCTGTAAGAAGCTTGAAAATGCTTGAAAAGTGCTTGAATTTGACTTTGGAAAAGGTGTAAGAACCCTGGAAATAACATTTGTAAAAAACAAAAACATTAGAAAAGTGTGTGAATAAAATGTAGGATCTCCAGATGCAGTATGAACCCACATCTCCATACTAATGTGTCATTAATAACAAGAGTACCATCCATCTTCCTGCATGCTTTAATAATGTATATCAGTCGTGATTAATCAGGTTTAATGACTTCAGCACAAACCCCTGACTGCACAAAGTAAGTGTTTTTGGTGCCTTCTAAAGCTTAGCTATAGCAGAACATAAAATAAACATTTATTAATTGCACAAAAGTCAATACTCCTCCTCGCTCCATTTCCTCTCTCCCGGGTGGAGTGAATTAGCAAGGATAAACACAGGGCGGCACAAATGATGGATGTTGTAGGTTGGCTCATCATCACTCCTCCCTCCTCCCTTTCCTTCTTCCATCCTCCAGGCATCCATCTGCCTCTCACTCCTCATCTCCCACACATTTCACTGAACTAGCACATTCTCACTTTCAGCAAAACTCTCACACACACACCACCTTCCCTCACACACACCTGCTGTAGCTGCAGACAGTCAGGCGGCTCTCTCTCTCTGTGTGCTGAGGAGTTTATATTTCAGGACATCATGGTGGTTGAAGTGGAGGAAGTGGTGGTGGTGGTTCAGGGGCAGGGTAGAGACGGCTCGGTGGAGAAGTGGCTGGGGCTCGGAGTACCGGGTGTACCCTCTCTGTCCTTGGTGGCTAAATACTCCTGTCTGTTGTGCTGGACCCCCAGGGAGAAGATCACCGTGGAAGAGGAGATCAAGGAGAAAGAGGACGCCATCAGACAGCGAAACAACGAAGTGCAGGTAAGGTCAAACTGTCTGTTTTTCTGGGAGCTTTTCTCTGCTCTCAGTACAGGAATATAAAATTCCCACATAAATAATTGACCTTCACCTAACCTTTCTTCTTCCCTTAAATCAGGTTTTGTAGGCACTACTTTTTGTCCCTTTTTAATCATGCATAGTGTGCATTTTGGATGTTTTATTGATCCCTCCACTCTCTTAAGGACCTGGAATATTAAAGAGTCCCTTGTTTACCTTTCCTTAATTATGCAGACATTAAATCTGTGTAATTAAATCCTGTAATTTGAGCTCCCTCTTCATCTCTCTGCTGTTCTGTTTCCTATTAGATAGATGGATAGATAGATGGATAGATAGATGTATAGATGGATAGATAGATAGATAGATAGATAGATAGAGATATAGATAGATAGATGGATAGATGGATAGATAGATAGATAGATAGATAGATAGAGATATAGATAGATAGATGGATAGATGGATGGATGGATGGATAGATAGATGGATAGATGGATGGATGGATAGATGGATAGATGGATAGATGGATGGATAGATGGATAGACAGACAGACAGACAGACAGACCCTATTAATTTGCACTATTTTCATTTTTTTAATTGTTATTTGTATTGTTATGTTTCTTATTATTTTTTTCCTTATTATTAATGTTAGTGTTATTATCTTTTTTTTACATTAATCTTTTTGCATTATTTTTCTTGTTTTTATTATTATTAATGTTAGTATTATTATCAATTTTTTAAAATTTTGCATTCATTTTTCTTGCATTCTTTTTCTTGTTTTATGTCTTATGTATGTTTATTTAAGTTGCATTGTTGGACAAGGAGCCTGGGATTTAAGATGTTCATTGCCAAAATACGCTGTAGCTATTGTGCACATATACAACACAGAGATAAACTATCATTTATCGGAAGACAGACATTATGGTATCGTTGTGTAAATATTGCACTCACTCCCATCCTAAGGTCTAGTGTTTGAGCATATTTCTGCTGTAAAAAAACAGATCAGAAACAAACAAAGGTACCGACGGTGAGAGCCGGTAGGTGCTAAAGCCGTTTTGTCGTGATGTATTTACCGGTGGAGGAGGAGATCAATAATACATTTGGCCCGCAGTCTGAGGCGCTTGTTCAGGAACATAGTTAATGTTTCTCAGAGACCTTGTGTAGGCGTGTCTGCTGCCTCACTGAGCCTGAGAGATGGGCGCTATTTTTGGGATCTGATGGTTTAAAGGGCTAGTTCTGGATCTCAGGGGAGTCTCACGCTGATGATGCTGAATTTCTTAGCTGCACTGCAGGGTCGCCTCAAGTGATTTTGGCTATTTATACTCTATTGTGTTTCCTAAATATACCCTGGACATCATATATTCCGTGCTGTCGGTTTGTCGTGATCTGTGTTACCCCTGCTCGGACTGAAACTCGCCTAGCAGTTTTTTGTATTAGTCTTTTGCATTATGTTATTGTTTTTGCAAGCTAAGAGTAATTTACTGAGTCCAGTTGTCCTTGAAAGCACCGTAAAAGGACACAATTAATACCGGATCACAGCTCCTTTTCCACAAATGTCTAAAAAGGAGTATATTACATAACAAAGATTTAACCTTTAATGGGTATGGAAGCCAATCTAGTTATGTAGGCCTCCCAAAGTGGTCGTTTTACATAACTCTTAGGTGGCATGTGTTATGGATATCACTGGTATGACTGGTGTGGACTATATGTCTCAATTCTGTTACCATTTCCCTTTTGTTGTATGTTTGAACTGTTTTTAATTCAAACTGCTAACTGTACACTGCCATATAGACCAGGATACCTTGGAAGAACAGCTCTTGTATCTCCAAAGCAGATCCATATATATATCAAATGAAAACAAGTTGTACGTAGCAAAAGTATTGTGTTGAAATTGAAATTAAATGCCATGCGACATGTCTGATTTAAGTCCAGACGGAGACTTTTGTTGCACTGCTTCCCCTCCCTCTGCCTTACTTCTATGTCTGTTTTTCCAGAAGCTTTTCTGAACTATTTTTAGTCGTACAAAGTCCATTTAAAGACACAGTTACACTTAAACAAAAGTGGCAGGTCACACCGACTGCAATGTGCTCATATCGACTGCAATGTGCTCATATAATTAATGCATGTCATTACGCAACCTCATTCTTTCGCACATGCAGTATTTTGTCTCATCTCTTTTGTTTATATATCAGGCTGGGGAAGACATTTTGTGCCTCTTCTGCTCGGCTGATGGTTCACTTTCTTTTGCAGTTTTTAGCCTTTTTTTAAGACATCACATTACAGAGAGGCTGTTCAGAGTTACAGTGGAATTAAATAGAACAAAGGTGGACGGCCACAATCAAACCAGTGATGTAGAGATTATTTGAGATCACTACATTAACGAAATTCCTATATTTCTGTAATTGTTTCTCAAGATAATTGACCCTCACCTAACCTTTCTTCTTCCCTTAAATCAGGTTTTGTAGGCACTACTTTTTGTCCCTTTTTAATCATGCATAGTTTGCATTTTGGATGTTTTATTGATCCCTCCACTCTCTTAAGGACCTGGAATATGAAAGAGTCCCTTGTTTACCTTTCCTTAATTATGCAGACATTAAATCTGTGTAATTAAATCCTGTAATTTGAGCTCCCTCTTCATCTCTCTGCTGTTCTGTTTCCTATTAGATGGATGATAGATAGATGGATAGATGGATAGATGGATGGATGGATAGATGGATAGATGGATGGATGGATGGATAGATAGGTAGGTAGATAGATAGATGGATAGATGGATGGATAGATAGGTAGATGGATGGATAGATAGGTAGGTAGGTAGGTAGGTAGGTAGGTAGATAGATAGATGGATGGATGGATGGATGGATGGATAGATAGATGGATGGATAGGTAGTAGTAGATAGATGTCGGTAGATTGATCGCTGGCTGGCTGGCTGGCTCGCTCGGTCGCTGGCTGGCTGGCTCGCTCGCTCGCTCGGTCGGTCGGTCGGTCGCTCGCTCGCTGGCTGGCTCGCTCGCTCGCTGGCTCGGTCGCTCGCTGGCTGGCTCGGTCGGTCGGTCGGTCGCTCGCTCGCTGGTGGCTGGCTGCTCGGTCGCTATGGATGGCTGGGTAGGTCTGGTGGTGGGTGGATGTGGATGATGGATGGATGCTACTTTATTGATCCAAATTTGGGAAATGTTTGAGTTGCAGCAGCATAAAAAACACAAGGCAATGTACATAAGAGAAACTAAGACACAGAAATAAACAGTCCAATATATTTCAGAAATAAAAATAGCATTAAAAAATAAAAAACATATATACATGTGGAAAATACAAATTTCCAGTAACAAATATAATGCAGGATATTATTGAGCAAGAATGGATTATTCAATATTAAATAGAATATGAATGTAAAATGTCCAGTTGGATTTTAAGTCCAGTTATCAAGAGAAGCTATGGAGCAGACGGTTACCAAGCTCACACTAATTTCTTCTCTTCTCCTCGTTGCTTTGTGTCTGCAGGAGCTTCAGGATGAGGTGGCGAAGGAGGGCGGGGAGCTTCAGAAACTCCAGAGTCAGAGATCCAAGGTCCAGGAGGCGTTAGATGAGCTGGACCAACAGAAAGGCTCTCTGGAGGAGCAGCTCAATCATATTCGCCAGCAGACCAACCAAGAGTCCAATCTGGTGGGTTTAGGAGACGTCTCTTTTAATGACTGCTTCTTTTATTTCGTTACTTGAATCAGAATCAGGTTTATTACCAGCAGAGATGGGGTCGTTAATCAAAAAAAGTAATATATTACTTTACTTCGTTACTCTCGCATTACTTTACTCGTTACTTTTCTCGCAGGGCCGCCCCTCCCTACAGGCAGATCACGCAGACTGTGGAGGTTGCTTCATTTTGCGGAGGGAGCCTCATCTGAAGCGCAAATGCGGCGCACCTACGGTGTTACTTTACTCGACATCCTCACTCTGGATTCGGAGGTCCTCCTTAGCTATTAGCTTCACGTTAGCATGTTGTCTTTGCAGGTGCTTGTTGAGGTTTGACGTGGTGTTTGCAGCAGTGGATAAAAGCTTCTGGCCCGGACACAGTTTGCACCTCACCGTCACATTCCTGTCCTTTCTTCGGACGAACTCAAAATAATGGGCATACCTCCACCCCTCGAAAGTTATCGCTGTTGACTGAGCCATGTTTATGCACTGCATGTGGACACGCAAGTCGCGCAAATGTTACGTAAATATAAACCTGCGGCGGAAATCCCTCTTGTCTGTCAAAGGGAGAATCTAGTCATTCTGTATGTTAGTAGGCTAACTGAAGTGCGATTACTGATTTTATAAAAGTAACGAAGTAACGCGTGTCGGGCAATGTTAGTAACTGTATTGTGATTACTGAATTATAAAAGTAACGCGTTACATTACTCCGTTACCGACAAAAGTAATATTATTACACCCAACTCTGATTACCAGGTAGGAATTTGACCTGGTGTTGTGGTGCATACATAAAATATTACAACAATTAAAAACACAGATAGAAACTATTTGAAAAAAACTATAATAACATAAAAAAATATTCAGAAATATATAAATAGGCTTTATAAACGTGGACACTAGTGAAAAATATATTACTTCATTACCAAGGTTGGGACAGAACATAAATATATTATATATATTTTTACTTTCCCGCTCATTTCACCAAGTTAAGAATCTTCCTAAGAGAAATAAGACAATTTGACTGCAAATCCTGACTCGATTCTCTCCGTTTTTTCACCACGGTTTCTTCCGCCACAGATCACCTCTCTGCAGTCGGAGCACGAGGAGCAGGAGCATAAGATCTGTCAGTTCGAGGAGGAGCTGGTTCAGGCGCGAGAGGAGCTGCTCTCTCTGCAGGAGGAGAGCCGGAAGCTGCAGGAGAAAGTGCAGGCGGCTCAGGAGCAGCTGACCCCTCTGCAGGAGTCCGTCAGAGACTCCTTCACTCAGGTCGCACAGGTCGGTTTGGGGGAATCAGTGAGTCTCCAATTTACCCAGAACAAAGTTATAAATGTTCTCTTTAACTTATTTTATTTAGTGGTTTTAACCTTTTTTATTTACGTGATTATTTATTTTCTTTATACTTCCTGTTCGTTTTAGTAATTCATATTCATTCTTACTGATTGGTTGCTTATCTTAAGTATTCCCTTTGTATTGGTCAACTGTTGGTTATAATTATTATTATTCATATGTTCTTATAGATATTTATTTGACTGGTTTTATTCATTCTTACTCATCTGTTGTTTATCCTTATTATTCACATTATTTTATTGGTCAAATGTTGGTTTTATTGATTATTATTAATTATTTTGTATTTATTTTATTAATTCATATGAGTTCTTACGGGTAGTTTGCTGTATATGTTTACTTCTTGGTTAAACTCAAGTTTATGTTATGTCTTAAATAATGTGCTTTTAATTGTAATACTTGTGACTTTTGTCCTATGTTTACTCTTTACACTCTACATTAAAGGTGGGGTAGGTAATTCACTTCAGAAACACTTGTTATATTCCATGGAATGCTCTTAACATCCCGATAGCAATGAATACATTAAATGCTTTGACAATAAATACATACAAATATTTCATCTGTGGAAGCCGTAGTACTGTAAAAAGCACGACCAATCATCTGAGCCGGCCCGGCTAAAATAACTGGATGGTCTACCTGCCTGTCAGACTTCCATCTCGTGCACAAACTTATCTCGTGCCCTCATTGGTCATGTGGAGGAAGTCTGAAGGAAGGGGCAGATTTTTTTCGGCTGTGTACTTTCAAATTCTAGCGCACTCGAGCTGGTTTCTCCATTCTTACCTACCCTACCTTTAAGTGTTTTGTGGCTGCAACAAATAAATCAAGTTTTGCTTGCTTTGTTTGCTTACTCTTAACCCTCTGTACCGCTCTGCTCTCAGGTCCAGCAGAAACTGAACGACCTTCAGGTGGAGGAAAGGTCAGTGACTGCTCAGCTCAGCTGGAAGAGAGCGCTGGAGGACAGCTCTCCTGTCATGGTCAACGGATCAGGAGGCCCCAACGCAGAGCTGCATCAAGGGGACTTCTTCCAGGAGGACCAGCCCAAAGAGCTGAAGGAGGAACAACCGGCAGCTGTTTTCTTTGAGCCGAATGAACATCCAGATCAAAACGAGAGAGGAGAGAATGAAGAGGAAGAGAGTCCAAAGACTTCAGAGGAGGAAAATATTAAACGTGATGCGTTGGATGATCTTTACACGAGTCTAGCCTCATCAGAGCTGATTTACAATAATCTGTCGACCCTCACCAAGCTACAAGAGAACACGGTGAGAGAAATGAATACACTTCACTTCTTTTTTTCTTTCAAGGATGGAAAGAAGCCGACATAAAGCCTACAACACTATCTCATACTCCAAAAACTCACTGTAGAGAGTTGAAGAAATTAGCACTAAAACCTGGAAATAAATCGGCATTTCTGCAATGGGATTTTCAAATAGCATTTTAGTTGAGCCTGAAACAATTTCTGAGGTTAATCAATCAATCAATCAATCAATGTTTATTTATATAGCCCAATATCACAAAATGTTACATTGGTCTCAGTGGACTTCACAGTTTGTACAGAATATCAGGATGACAATACGACACCCTCTGTCTTTAGACCCTCACATCGTACAAGGAAACACTTCCAGAGAAAAACCCACAGTTTAAAGGAACATGGGAGAAACCTCAGGGAGAGCAACAGAGGAGGGATCCCTCTCCCAGGACGGACAGACGTGCAATAGATGCCGTGTGTAAATCGAAAAGATAATACATTTACAACATAGGTAGACCAAATGTTTGGAAACGCATGTGTCTATAATAAGAAGATGAATCCACGAGGATGTCAACAATCCTGTGGGAGCCATCAGGGAAGTAGTATGATGAGAGTCAGGCAGGACCGCAGAGACAGGTTCAGCCACGACTCGAAGTCCAGGACTCAGATCAGGACTCAGATCAGGACTCAGGACTCAGATCAGGACTCAAGACTCAGATCAGGACTCAGGATCCCAGCGTAGATAGACACCAACAAGACATTTGGGGGAAGCTGGGTTATTCGGAACATGAGAGTACACAGGTACTTAACACAAGTTGAATAGATGTAACCATTGTTGCTCTATGACAGGGGTCGGCAAGTAAGTGCTGGGTGCTGGTGAAGTGTCAACGGGGGGAACCTCGCTGCGGTGCTGGCCGTCAGCGAACAGAGCCGGCCCTTGACGACCGGCCGTTCTGAGATTCTCCAGATTCTCCAGATGGCCAGTCCGCCCCTGCTCACAAACGTATTAAGATCCAAAGCTTTAGTGCGTTTGGAATCAATGCTGACAGTCTCTTCTCGGTCATTGTAGACCGAATGCTTCTCGTTTTGCGCCGTCCCGTTCAAATGACAATCACATTTCCATGCTCGCGCCAGGGCCGGGGGAGGGGTTACAAGCAGTGGCGGCTCCAGGGTATGGCTGGGGTAGGTTACAGCCATACCAAGAAATGGCTTAGCCCCACCTTAGCCCCACCATGAAAAATTATGTTAAAGTAAGCAAAACAATTTCACAGACGGCAGCAAGATTGATTTCTGTAGCCACTTGTGTGGAAATACCGAAGACTAGAAACGGTTTTGAAAACTTTTGTCACGTAGTGATCGTCTTCTCAATAAAACATCTTTGCTAATGTCTTCTGGCCAATCAGAATCACGATAACGGCGTGGTGTTGTTGCAGGAAGTCCCGACAGAGAATACTTTTGCGGTAGAACTTCTCTTTATACATCCATGGATACAACATTACGTCTTGATAGAAATCAACACGTAATGAAATAAGACCCCACGGTTTGATGATTGATAGGTGTGTGGGCTGTCTTTCATTTTGACACACAGAACAATGGGGGCTATCCACCCTTATTATGTAAAGTAATTCACACAGCCTCTTCCCTCTTCTCTCTGTGAGGAAGCAGCAGGTTCAGCTTTCAGAACAAAGTAACACAAAACTAAAATGGCATTAATTTTAGTATTTAAAAACATCTCCTGAGGGAGCATGTCAACTTTTTCACCTGTGGAGAAATTGCAGGATTGGCTCCAGGTCGCCCTTTTTATTTACTACAAGACAAATGTGCCATTTTATTTCATACAGTTCAATTTTGATTAAGACAGGGAAATAATCTAAACCTCCCGCGTGGCGTTTCACTGTCAAGGGGGGCGATATAGCGTGTATGTAATTACATTGCAAATACTGACTTGAGCCCCACCACTGTATGGGTTAGCCCTACCATAGATTACCCAACAAAAATACTCTGGAGCCGCCACTGGTTACAAGGCTCACGTCTTGTGCTGCATTCACTTGCACTCGGACATTAGGGATTTTCTCTCATAAATGTCTGAAAAAATCTACTTTTCTTTCAAAACAAAGCAAATTTTTCGGGCCAAATATTATTGCTGGCGGGCCAACTATGGCCCGTGGGCCGCCTGTTGCCGACCCATGCTCTATGACAGGGGTGTCAAACTCAAATACACAGTGGGCCAAAATTAATACTTATTTAAAAAAAATGGGTACTACTCGAGGGCCGGACTGGTTCAATGTTTATTGCAGAACTTATTGAAATGAACTTATTGCACATATTAAACCTGGAACTAACAAACCTTAAATTATTGCCTATAAAAACAACATTAAACATTAAATAATCAGTTGCATTCATTTCTTATGGCTCTATCTGCAGCTTTTCCGGAGTCATTTCTTATGATTACATTTCACAGGCCAACAACAGCTTCAACAAAACTATTTCCCTCAAAGAAAAAAAAAAAAAAAAGCCCTGTTTCAAGAGAAAAAGTGCAGAAGGAAACATCCATGTAAACTCAGTGTGCTGCTCTGTGATGCTAGTTCAAGCCAGATACTTGGCATCTCATCTTGGGTGCAAGTTCATCAATGTTTGGGGTCAGGCTCTGAGCTGAGGAGACCCTCAGGATTGAGTGAAGGTGTGCGTGCAATATACCGGAGGGCCAGATCTAATAGTAATTAGAAATGATCTTGCGGGCCGAAATTAAATCCACCAAGGACCTCATTTGGCCCCCGGGCCTTGAGTTTGACACATGTGCTCTATGACATAATGTACATAAATAAATACCTCACTTGTAGCTTTTACGTATCTTGAAAAAGGTAGTCCCCATCCCGTCTATATGCCACACATATTCTTTGGCAATAAATCACAAACCAAAAGAAAAAATCCCATTAAATTGTTGTTGTAAGAAGCTCCAGTCATGCTAACTTCCCTTAGCACTCTATTGAACTCTATTTAAAAATAGGAATCTCTTATTATAATTTTTTAGCACTTACCCATCATGCAATACCAGCAAATTTAGCAACACAAATATTGTACAAAATGTTGAATATAACTTATAATTTCTCAGGATATCTCTCTGATAGTCACACCAGTCGTTTCTGTTTCTCCCCTCATGTCTCCAGGAACAAAGCAGCCCAACACCTGACGTCTGCTCAGAGGTCATGGATGATGGAGAAGACAGCCCACTGCAGGTAAACACATTCAATTTGACAAAAGTCCTTTAACTCCTCAGACCTTTGTTAACACATGTTTCCCTGAAGTTTCAAGGATTAAGTAATGAAGTGTAGTGTAAAGACAACATCAACATCACTTCATCCAGAATGTTGTATATTGTTTTGGTTTTATTTGATATAATATTTGTCATTTTTAATTCTCCTTTCCACTTTTTTAAGTATTTTAAGTATTGTATTATAAAGTCTGAACACACTTCTGCGACGAAATAATTTCCCAAACTAGGATCAATAAAGTATCTACAGAATCAGAATACCTTTATTAATCCCACAGAGGGGAAATGTACATTTGTTACAACATAAAAGAGCCAAAGACAGCTCAATGTTACCTAAGAAGCATGCATAGAAAAATATTAAAGATACAAAAAAAGTATTATACTAAAGATTACACAATTTACAAAATACACATCCTGTAACAGTTCTGAGGATTTAGGAGCCAGGTATATATTGCACAGTCTATTTATCTATCTACTAGGGGTGGGAATATAGTATTGCGATATATATATTTACATCTTTATTTTGACTAACTTCCTGCCAATCCCTCTGACTCTACCCATGGCCATGAGCTCAGCACCATCTAGAGCACATGTGTCAAACTCAAGGCCCGGGGGCCAAATCAGGCCCTTGGTGGATTTAATTTCGGCCCGCAGGATAATTTTTAATTACTATTAGATCTGGCCCGCCGGTATATTGCACGCACACCTTCACTCCATCCTGAGGGTCTCCTCAGCTCAGAGCCTGAGCCCCAAACATTGATGAACTTTCACCCAAGATGAGATGCCAAGTATCTGGCTTGAACTAGCATCACAGAGCAGCACACTGAGTTTACATGGATGTTTCCTTCTGCACTTTCTTTCTCACGACAACAGGGCATGTTTGGTTTTTTCTTTGAGGGGAATAGTTTTTTTGAAGCTGTTGTTGGCCTGTGGAGAAATGTGATCATAAGAAATGACTCTGGAAAAGCTGCAGATGGAGCCATAAGGAATTAATGCAACTGATTATTTAATGTTTAATGTTGTTTTTATAGGCAATCATTTAAGCTTTGTTAGTTCCAGGTTTAATATGTGCAATAAGTTCATTTCAATAAGTTCTGCAATAAACATTGAACCAGTCCGGCCCTCGACTAGTACCCATTTTTAAATTTTGGCCCACTGTGTATTTGAGTTTGACCCCCCTGCACTAGTGGATTGATGAAAAGCAATTGTTACCAAAAACTTTAATTTGGAATATGAATAGTTTATATAATAAAATATCAATACTTGGCGTCCAATACAATATCGCCACGCAAAGTATCGCGATGCTCTGCCTTATCAATTATTTCCCCCGACCCTACTATCTACAGGTAGCGTCTCCAGAGCCAGAGAGCAGAGAGGAGGAAGATTCTTCAGAAAACACCACCTCGTCTTCCTCACCTCCTCAGGTCGCCCCCCCCTCCCTCCCGCCTCTCACCAGCCCCCCCTCCCTGCCTGAGATGGACTTCTTCCATCCGGACCCTTTCACTGACCGTGAGTCCACACAAACATCTAAAGAGTAGTTAACATTCATTTTTTTCTACTTTTTTAATCCTATTTTATTTCTATTTGACATTTTGGAATCTTTTCTAGTCTTTTAATTACACTAATGTACAACTCCTTGTCTGACCGTGAGTCCACACAAACATCTAAAGTTTGGTATAAATACTATTTACGTGTATATAGACTTCTTGCTCTATTTTGTATTTGTATTTTTGCATTTGATTATATATGTTGCATTGTTGGAGGAGCTCGGGTCAGAAGAATTTCATTTCCATTTCTACACAGTAGCTTATGTGCATATTCTATACACACTCTATAACAAATCACCTCCGTTTGGCAGAGAACTCTGCTCCATAGCTTCTCTTGGACTTAAAATCACACTGTACATTTTACATTTATATTCAATTTAATATGTCATTTTCCATGCCTCACATACTTATGTATATATAATAACTTGCTTTATATTTTGTACTGTAAATTTGTAATTTAACATGCAGTGTTTCCGTCAGACCAGGGCTGAGAGGGCGTGACTTGAATTTAGAATTGAGCCGTCCCTTATAGAT